>NW_020925329.1:331001-391979 GCF_003984885.1 Neopelma chrysocephalum | reverse complement strand
ATATATATATATATATATATATATATATATATATATATATATATATACATAAACATACATACATATATATTTATACCAGACATTAAAATAGTTCAGGCTGATTTAAAGGATGTGATGCCTGCTCAGCTGGTGCTACGAAAAAAATTCAGGAGCCGTAAGCTGGGGTGAGATAAGAAAGGGTTTAATTATGCCAAGGCAATAGATGTTACGCGGCGCGCGCCGGGCTGTGCCCAAGATGTTACATTTATAGCAATATCTGCCCAATCCCAAGTGTGTCCATCCTCTAACTTTTGGCCTGGTCCACCCCCTGGCCCGCCTCTCGGAATTGGGTCTGGGGTGCTTTTTGGGACCCCCTCTTCATCATCTTCGTCATCTTCAGCGTACAGAGAGCAGGGTGACCCAGTTCCTTGATTCTGTCCTGTGGTTTAGGCCAAGATACAAGCGTTCTCCAAACAAGACAGGCCTGCCTTGACTAAAAGACTAAACATCATCTACTAGATATGGGGATAGGGTGAGAGGATTAAGGAATGTATAAACTGAGGGGTGCTACAGGGAGGAGGGAGAAAGGGTTTCTAAAGTCTATTTCTATTACCTATAAAACTTATAAGGTAGAAAAATAGAAAAATAAAAAAGCATTAGGGGCTTAAGGCATCAGATGTCTTCAGTGTATTGAAAAAACAGAACTGTGCAACAGAAATGGGAATATTTTTGATTTCCCTAAAAGAAATGGTCCTCATTCAGCCTTCTTTGGGGGTAGGATTGCAGGGTAGGGGAAGAAGCTTGGTGGGAAATAGCAGCAGCTGTTTAGTACATGATACCAAAAAAAAAGCAGGAGTCTCTTTACATGGAGACACAGTGCTTAAAAGAAAAAAAGGGATGCATTTTGTGTCCCCTTATGTTCCGTGCATTAAAGTATTTTGATTAAGCCTTTGAGGTGTAGCTGTGGTATTTCTTTTCAGCCTCCTGTTGTGCTTTTTCCTTCTCACTGGAGGGTTCACTGAAATATTAATAAATTAGAGTAAGAGTTTGGTAAGCTTCTGAGTGGAAGAACAGGGAAGAGTCTTTCATAGAGCTCTCTATGCCCTTTATTTTTTATTCGAAGCTATTTAGATTTAACAACTCCACACCCAGTGTTTAAAATCCTTCATCTCTTACTTGTTTGGGTTTCATCTTTAAAATATTATAGTTAAAGTAGGTGTTTTTTTAGTGTGATGAGGTTTGCTGCTTCAGAAACAGAGAAGTCATATGTCTTCTATTTCTAAAAGCAGAGAGAAATACTTTCAGGATGATAAAGCTGGATCTTTCTATGTGAAAAATGAAACTCAGTGCATCAACACATTTTCCTGTCATTTGTGCATCTTTTTAATGGGCCACAATCCATATTGGCAACCTTGTGTGTCAGCCCCAACTCTGTATAATTTCAATCTTCCCTTAACTCTGTTGCCCTTGGAAGCATTGACGTTTGTCATTACTGTGAAAAGGGGCAGAATCTTTCAGTCATGTCAAAAGTCAGAAGACTTTCACATGCAGTTTTTGAAAAAGGAAAGCTGGAGATGTTGTCCCTTTCTGATGTACAAAGATTTGCCAGGATGCTTTTTGTGTTTGCAGAGGCTGCTTTTCTTGTGTGATAAGGTCAGGCAGTCATGCCTTTCTGAGCCCACCTCATTCCTTCCCAACACCTCTGAAAGATATTGACTCAGCAGCAATGAAGATTTACAGGAATTGCATGTTAGAAACATGATGGCAATATGAGACTGACTGGCCAGTTCTTCTCCTGCCTGTCCTTCCAGCTCGTTGTGTCCTCCTCTAGCAAGACCAGTGTGGAGCTAATTCATGAAGATGAAATAAGATCAGCAGAAAATGCAGAAACTGCAAGTTTCTTTTTTTTCTTTTAACCATTCACAGAGTGACTAAAAACAGCCTGGGAAAAGGCAGCCTGGGGAACACTTGTCCTCCCCATCTTGCGGCAACCAGATTTCATGATGGAACAGGATGAGGGGAGAAAGAAATGATCTGTGTCGCAAATGTCACAATGTCAGAGGTTTAATTTTTCCTAGGAAGTCTTCCTTCCTAGCTGAAGGCTTATGGAAAAAAGATTTCTACAGGAAAAAAAAAATCCATGGATACAATGTGAACTGAAAACCTGGTGTCTTGCTCTAAAACTAGATGGTGGGAAAGAAACTTAGCTTTACGAAGATTTGTAAATCTCTGTTTCCTCATTAGTTGAGTTGATTGAGCTCCCTCATTCTTAGATGGCACTAATTGTAGCTCTTCTGTGTATGGGAGGAGGGAATAGATGTGTAAGGATAAGAGGGGAAGAGAAGTTACCCAGCAAATGAGAATTATAGAACATGGAAACAAAGTTTAAGCTGGAGATGCAGCAGTAAAAAGGGAAAAGAGAGTACAAAAATTGTGTAAATCTGAAAGGAAAAGATTAAAGACACTGAGTTCAATTGAGGAAAGGCTACTACACACACAGATAAATTGGAAAAAAAAAAAAGTATAGCCAGGAGGAGGAATGAGAAATGCTAAGGTCTGAGTATAAATTACTTAACTCTTCCTGATTTCAGGAAAGAAGTGATTTATACTGTGTTAAGCAACATGTTACAAAGAAGCCTTTAAACTTGGAATTCTTTTATGGATTTTTGACCATTAAATGAAGTGCAGAGATGTCAACAGGAATGGCAGCAGGGATGATTCTAACTGCTTCTGAGGTTATTTTACAGGCATATAGGAAAAAAAAAATCAGAGAAGATAATGCTGTGCATGCTCAGTATATTTAAAAATAAAACCACAAATCTTTTTACCTTATATCTGGGATTTTTCCCTCCATCTTTTAAAGGAGTGAAAAGAACAGAATGACACAGATGAGGGGCATAGTCTTCCCATAAATATGCATAACAACTTGTCATGTGGATGTTGTTTTAAACTAAATACATCTCAGATCAAGCCATTGCTACTTGCTGTGAGTAGCTTTTGCAATGCTTGGCATTGCAGGGTAAGAAATTAGTCCTGCTCTAGTCCTCAAGGCAGTCCAGGGCAAGTGAAAGTTTTTGTCTAAATTACAAATTAAAAATAACATGAAATTTAACAACCTACTCTTAGGAAAGTCTTTGGCCATCAGTAGTAACTAATCACTGTTTCGTATTGGGTTTTTTTGTTAAGTGACCTGGCAAAGTGAGTTATTCTGGTTAAATTGCCATCATTCCCACCACCATATGGCACCTATTGTGTGTTTAAAAACCTGAAAAAAATTAAAATCAGGCTTTTAACAGATGAATGCGTGTGTATTCTCAGTGCTTTTGGGATGTGGTCACAGTGCATTAGACTTGGCACACATTCATTTAGTTGCTGGAGAATCTAGTTCTGAACTTGGCCTATAAATTAAGCTCTGTGTGAGTTACTGCCATGTGTGCTGGCTCAGTGGCTGGATTGAAAGGAAGGTAGAAGTTTAGGCAGTAAATTGGTCCTAGTGCATTCAGTAATTCTCTGCTATTGAAAGTTACACTGACAAGTGGGTACACTAGCTGAGCTCCATAAAGTCTCTCCATTTGCTAGAGTACTTCTTTTATGGCCTCAATTTAAAGAATAAAGGCTTTGTAGTCTTTCTCAAAAAAAAAAAGTTAAACAACTTTAAAGTTCTTTTAATTTTATATCAGTTGAAGCTGTCATGCAGTCATCTGTGTGACATGCACAGCTCTTGGCATCATAGAACATCTTGATTGCTACTGGAGGCACAGTAGGGTGTAACAATAGACTCAAAAACGTGATGTGAAGCTTTGGGGGTGAATTAGGTTCAAGGAACAAACATTATGAAGAGATGCATTACTGAGAGAAAGCAAAGAGGACCAGTTTTAATTTAGTTAGACTGGCTAACATGGCTTGTTCTGTTGGGTGGTAAGAAATGTGCTGCTCCAGTGTTGTGTTTTGGGTATGGTGTGATTGTGCAAAATACCCAGTGGTGAAGGGGGAGGTCTTTTTTCTTTATTTTCTTTCCTGGTTGGAATGAAAATAGCCAAGCTCTAAAGGCAGTGCTGTAGGAGATGCACTTACTCTCCAGGACAGAGAATGCTGTGTTTGTCTTTTGACTTTTTATAGCACTCTTTCTGGGCATGCAGTTCTTTTAATGGAGTCACATGTCTAATCCTTTTAGCTGGATGAAACATTGCAGCAATAATGACTAGGAACGAGATAGGGCTTTGTGTGTGCAAGTGAGGACCTTAAGAGTGTGGGGGTGGGGGCAGCTGTAAATGCTCAGGTGATTGTGGCTCTACTAAAAGGATGAGAAGCTTGTAAAGATGGAAAATGATAACAAAATTTTAAAGTGTTTAATGAAATAGAACAAAATTGCAGCTAACTTCTGCTCCTTTTACCACATGCGTAGGTGCTTATTTGATTGTTTTTTAAGGTCTGGTTTGTTTTTCTTATTTATTACAGACACAAACTAGGGTTCAAAAAAGAATATAAAAATGCTCCCAGCTTTGTCAGTTACTGTGTCTGTCCTTTCTTGGTCACCTTATAACCAAATCCATAGAGCTCTTAAGACATCTGTGAGCTAGAAGTGGTAGAAAAAGTTACATAGTAGTACGCTGTTTCAAAATACTGAGTTGTTTAGAAGGGTGATGCAATTCACAATGAATTAGTTTTTCTCTTCTTGAATACCTCTGTGGGAATGAGTTTCCATGCTGTTCAGTTCATGTGTAAAATTAGTCATTGCAGAGGTTTCACAGGTACATTTTCTGAAGTTTTTAAAGTACTTAGTTTAGAATGCAGCATGTAGAAATTTAAAAAAAAAAAAAAGTTACCAGGGAAGCATATATTTGTTTTTGAACTGCTACCATCGAAACGTAAGCAGGGAGCAAAAGCACAGGAATTGTCATTTTGGGCTTAGAGAAAAGGAAGAAAGATATATCTGGGGTTATGCCTGCTTCTTCATTTTGCTTTGCATACGTTGCTTTTCAGATGTTGAATTTTGTGACTGTGATTTAGAGAGCAAAGAATTTGCATACAGGATTTGTATTTGTTCTTTGAAATCTTCACTATATGAAAGAAAATTACATTCTGCCAAGATACCTGAGAGAGAACAAGAAGCTATTTCTGGGAGTGGAAAATCCTCCTTTATTAGGCATGCTAAGCTTTAAAATTTCCTTGTGAAGTTTTATTGCTACTTGTGTCAAGGTCCTGTGAAAGTAAATGCAGTAGCTTTAAAAGACAGATATCATGTTAACTGACAGCTGCAACATTTAAAAATTCATTTTGAAACTGAAAGTTGAAAATCAGAGACACAAATAAGTGATGTATAAGCCCTAAGTACATTTGACCACTTATGTATCATCTGATTGCCTGTGTCTTTTTAGGGGCTCCATTACACTGTGTCTGCTTGTGCAAATATGCATAGTTGTAAAAGTACGTTTCTTAAATGCTCAGAATTTGGGAGGGTGGATAGGGAAACAACCTTAGCCTGCTGATTTTTTTAGTTCAGTCTCCATGGAGCTGTACATGCTATCCTCCTAATTCTGTTTAGTATAGACAGGAAACACTTTTCCTGTAGATTATGAAAAACTTTAACTAAACCTCTCAAGGTGCTTTTTCAATTTTGGTGTGTCCTTTGTCATCTGGTATCTGTAATAATCATGAGAAGACAAGATTGAGGAGTGTGTGGAGTGTGTGCAAAGTTATAGAAAAATAAATGAAGGAGGGTTTTCTGCAGTGTCAGTGTGAATGTGAGGCTGTGTTCTTGTGCAGAGACACAAACGCAATGCTTCTGAATATGTTTGGGGTTGTCAGAAGAGTCTTCTGAGCGCACCATCCTCAGTTTTTTTAAATAAATACATGTTATGGTACTGAACCACCAAAAGCTTTGTGTGAGTGTTTGGAATTCAGTCAGTGGAAGAAGCAGCCCCTGGAAGGCATCCCTTGTCCACAGGGATTTCTCAAGTATCCTGGCTATGTTTAGCTAACAAGATCTCTCTGCTGTTTATAGAAAGACTAAACAATAATCTTTATAATTTTCTACCATGAGTTTAGAAAAACCATTTATCAACGGTTGGAATAATCAAATGGGTTATGAGTACTTGGTGCTTTCTTTTGCATCACTCAACAAAATGCCCTTCTGCTTCTGCAAAATTGACTTGGGATTTTCTAATAAAGCAATGCATTCATGGAGAGAGGAATTAATAAGTTCAAGTGACCCCTGTCCTTTTAGATAAGCTATAGTCAATCAACAATGCTGTCCATAAGATTTTGATGCTATTCTGGAACTGCATTACAACTCCTAAACAAAACTAGATATAATAAAACTGCATATCAGCTTAAAACTGATGTGTTAAAACTTAGGTAGAAAAAGTGTAGCCAGCTGAACCAAAGACCTGCCTCCACAGGGTTATGTTTAAATAGTCACTTTGAGCTTGCTGGGGTAATGCATCACATGGAAGTCTGTTCTTCCATCTGCTGGTCTAATGATACATTAAGTTTTAACAAAACATTAATTCCCAAAGCCTTGAAATCTTGTGCCCTCTATCACTGACATCATGACTGACTGGATGAATTTTGTACAGTGAGTTGTATATATGGGTGGTTGTATATGACTGGATGGTTAGCTAGATTTTCATTGCTGCAAATCTCTGTCCTGCTGTAAAGTTGTGGCAACTAGTCATGTAGATGCAGAATAACTTTAATTCTGACATCCTGTAATCTCACTTGAACTGTTAAAAAAGCTGCATTCTGCCTCAGGACTGGTCTGAGGAATTTCTGGCTGATGTGGAATTTGTAAGGTTTGAGACAGTGAAAGTAAAGTCAGCCACAGTTCTGGATCTCCTCCCACGGGGCACCAGTTCTGGCTCTACCACCTGGGGTACCATTTCCGACGGTTGAATGTGGATAGGGAGTGGGGAAACTCCACCACCATGGGTTTCTTCAGGTCCTGAGCCTGGAGGGGTTAGGTGCTCCCCCTCCCCCCCCTCCCGCCACGAGGTCCCATGGCAGCTACAGAGACAGCACACCGGGTGTGGAGAGGAGGCAGAGAGAGTTTATTGTTGGGGGTGTTACATTTATAGGTCTTGGAGGATTCACAGAGTAACCAATTACAGGTCTCAATAGGCTTACAGGAACACCCAATCGCAGGAAGGGGTTAACAACCAATAGGAAGGGGTTAACAAAGTCCAATGAGAAGACTTCTTGATATCTTCTCAGGACATTCCTGAGACAGAGATAACACTTGCCGTGGGAGGTCTTGGGAAGAAAAAGCATGAGTTAGCAAAGAGACTACAAAAAGCCATTTTGAAACATGTTTAAACAACAGTTTCTCATATAATGCAGATTTACTGACACAAGCCACCAAATACTCGACACAAAATAGCTGAATATCAAGTGAAGAGTCAGAGAGAAACAGTTTAATAATGATTTTTGTCAGTTGGCACAAAGGAACAAAGTTCGATTGCTGTAAATTCTGTTTGTTAGGATTATTAACATTTCTAATTAGCAATTTTGTGAACTGGGTCTCCAAGCCTGTTCTGAAAGCATGTAGAGTATTTGATCTTGCCAAGAGCCTATCGAGATGACCCTCTTTTGAAGCAGTAAGATGATGATGGCCAATGCAGTGGGGCCTCACCTAACTGCAAGAAAATCTTGACCCTATTGAAATCAGTGGCAAATTTCTCCTAAAAGTCCATGGATTCAGAGGTCATCTGTAGGTGCTGGATCAGAGCATGTATTTTTTCCTATTCCAAGAGAAGGGAAGTAAGATGATGAGGCCTCAGCTAGAGTTTTAGGAAAAAGAGTTGTTGCACAGAAGAATCCAGTGAAAATTTAGATACCACCTTGGTGGCTGGATCTAGAGGATGGATGGGGAGCTGACCACCTGCAACCTGGATGCAGCTGAGTGTGTGGAAACTGAATTAGTGCAGTAAAGGTTTTTTTGTTTTTGTTACTTCTGGAGAACATTTAAGGCACACGTTATTGTGTGTTGCACCACAGATACCAAAATGTCTCACACCTCCTCCAGAGCTGAGGCAGTGCTGAATCCATCACCTTAATTACAGGCTTTAGTGACAGTAAATGTGTTTGCTGGGAGACTTATTTCAAACATGAATAGCAGATGTGACAAAGTGTAAATCCAGGGCTCAATATTCGTGTTTCCCTACAGGATACAACAGCCCTGAAAGTTGCTGGTGAAATCTATGCTGAGAAGGTCACCAGGAAAGGAAAGATTTCTTCTTTCTTCTGCTTATGTTACTTTATTGGATTTGCACATGACTCAAGTCTCTCATGGTGAGTGTGCCTCACTGTCTGCGGTTCTGCTTTGTTCCTGTCATGCACTTTACAAAAATCTGTTTTTTTTTTCTCAGTCTAGAACTTTAAAACAAGCTGTCATTGTTTTCAAGTGTTATGTATACGATGCTGTTCTTGGGTCAGCCCAGCAGCAGCTCATAGAGACCAACCTGCTGGGCCCCATTAGGTTGCAATAAATTTTGGAAGAAATGAAGTCTGTTGTTCTGTATCCCATTTTACTGTATGGTGCCTAGGGATGCAATTACTTAAAAAATTTATAGCCTAAAATTAAAAATGGCATTCTCTTTGTTAACTTCAGCCCTTGTGGAAAATTAGTAAATACTTAAATATGCAATCAGGTCAAATACTGTTCCTGAGAATATATAGATTTTTTTTTCCCCCAAGAGAATAAAATAAAGTAAAAGACATTAAAAATTTGTGCTTGTCAGAAGTATAGAAAAATTGGATTACACCAGACACAGGTTTAAGGATAAATTACTGGTTGATACTGTAAAAAATACTGTAATACTAAACTTAATATTGCAGTATTAAGAATAGATGTCACATTTTTCCTTACAATTTAAATGTCAGTGATTTTAAAAAGTACTGAAAATGAAGCATAAAACTTAATTTGGCTTGAGGAAAATGCCTTTCTTACTCTGTTACTCCTTTAATTGAAAGACAATGCCAATTTCCACCAATTAATATGTAAGGCAGTAAATGTTACTGTCTTGTAAAAACAAGTTCAGGGGCTCTGTGTGAAAATCCCACTGGCTACAGCAATGTCCTATCTGCAGGTCATTGCATGCAGCAGCCCTGTAAATAGTGGGATAATGAGCACAGGCAGCTTGGACAAAGTGTAGTGATCCCCAGACTCACTCAAGAAATGAGTAAAAGACTCATTTCAGTCAGTTTATGACCAAATGTTAAATTGTATGGGAGGGACCCAACCCTTTCCTCTGTAAATGCTTCTCTGTGGTTACATGGCAAAGAAGCTCCATCATGGGTGGCCGAGGTGCCCTTTCAGGCTTACTCAGAATTGAGTGCTTTTCACAGCAGCATTATTAAAAGAAACACAATATAGAGGTGAGAAGTTTCATGGATCTGGGATTTATTCTTTGGAGTAATTAACAGTTCACTGAACTGAGGATTTGGTTATCAGTAGTGTCTGCTCTTTGTGGAAGAATAATAAAAATGGTAATAGTTGCCATTCATTTTTATTTAATAGAGTGGTAAGGCTCTTATTGTTAGCAGAACTCAGGAAATTAACAATCTTGTTAACGTGTTCTGGTCTAAGTTGTTGGTTGTCATTGCAATGCTGCTCTGCCAAGGACAAAGTAATAGAAAATAACTTAGGATAATGTAGTCTATAAATTACTTTCACCTGAAGAGTCTGAACAGACCCTAGAAAAATGAACGTTAGTTAACTGACTGGGAGGCATTTGTTTCAAAGGGAAAAAAAAAAGAGGAATAGAAAATAATGTTATTAAAAGAGAACAGAGATATCATCCGGTTTTAATTATTCAACAGTGTTTTGTGGTGATTAATCATTGCTGGCATTACTAAAGCAAAGACAAAGTATATAGTCTAACACTTTGTAAAAAGATCTCTAACTGCTCAGACAGTTTGATTTATGCAGATCTTTACTAAGTTTTATTTTACAGAATCACACAGAATCACAGACTCAATTAGATTGGAAAAGGGCTCTGAGGGCATCGACTCCAACCTGTGAACAAACACCACCTTGTCAACCACACCATGGCACTGAGTGCCATGTCCAGTCTCTCCTTAAACACCTCCAGGGATGGTGACTCCACAACCTCCCTGAGCAACCCCTTTCTGTCACCCTTTCTGTGAAGAAGTTCCTCCTTATGTCCAACCTAAACCTCTCCTGGTACAGCTTGAGATGTATCAACATTCCTAACAAAGCAGAAGCTCGACTACTTGTGCAAGAGAGAAATCAGCTGTGTTGTTATTGGGTCATTATGCATTATGCTTATCCATAACTGCGACAGTAAATCTGCATTATATGAGAAACTGTTGTTTAAACATGTTTCAAAATGGCTTTTTGTAGTCTCTTTGCTAACTCATGCTTTTTCTTCCCAAGACCCCTCACGGCCAGTTCTTATCTCTGTCTCAGGAATGTCCTGAGAAGATATCAAGAAGTCTTCTCATTGGACTTTGTTAACCCCTTCCTATTGGTTGTTAACCCCTTCCTGCGATTGGGTGTTCCTGTAAGCCTATTGAGACCTGTAATTGGTTACTCTGTGAATCCTCCAAGACCTATAAATGTAACACCCCCAACAATAAACTCTCTCTCTTGCCTCCTCTCCAAGTCCCGTGTGCTGTCTCTGTAGCTGCCATGGGACCGCGTGGGTGGGGGGAGGGGTGAGCACCTAACCCCTCCAGTGTCCAGGCCTGAAGGTGCTGGAGTTTCCCCCTCCCTATCCACTTTAAACCGTTGGAAATGGTACTTCAGATGGGAGAGCCAGACATAACTTTTCACTATCGTATTTGTTTTTCAAAATAATGCACTGAGTGTTTTATGTAATGGTCTTCCCAGTTATGTCATGTTCACATGCCATTTCCCACAGCTCCTGCTGTGAATACTCAGTGCTTGTCCCATGGAATTGCCAGCAACTTAACGTTGCTCTGGTTATTTCTGCACTAGGCTGAATGACTCTGAAACCCACAAACCACTTCTGGGATAGTGATGTGAACTCTTCTATGTTCTGTGTTCATGTGTTTGGACAAAACTGTGGAAGTAGAGTGAGCATCTTTTTTTCATCCCTTTCTTAAAATTTATTTTTCTTTTTTATATTGAATGAATCTGGTTTGATTTGTAACAAAACTGCTGAGTTTTGAGAATGAAATATCCTTGTCTAACTATTATGGCTGTGTGTAGAGAAGCACATTGGTTGGATGGAGCACTCTGATTCTGATGGGCTCTTTTAATTTCATTCAGTTTTACTGATTTTTTTTTTATGCTGGCTGTTCTATGGGAGATTTGGAGACATGTTATGCCTTGGGGCAATCTCTGCAAGGTGGAGGATTGCTAGAGTGTAGGAAAATAGTCAAAGCCATGAAATAAATCTGTGGGTCATGCAGCTTTCCAGAGGATCTTGATAAGCTGCTGCTCAGATGTTGGGTATCTTTTTAGAAGGAATACTTAAAACAAGTAGAAGGTGTGCTTTCCTTCCTGGTGTAACATAGAAGTGGAGATGGGAACTGCTGTCACTTGGCCCAGCTTTCGAGCTCATGACTGTAGAAATGTCCATGACCAGATCACTTTTTGGGAGTTTGGAATAGAGTTCCGATAGATTCAGTTGTCCAATGCTTTTTTAGATATTCTATTACATTTCTATTATTCTGCCTCAATTTTAGAACAACTGTCATAAGACCACTAGACAAGTATTAAAAAATTAACACATAAAACTTGTAGATGCATCTCTGCATAAAAATACCTATGGTGAAAAAATAAGCGAGAGACAGCTCTTTTTCTTTCTGTCTTAATGATGACAGTCGTGATGAATATTCAAGCATTGCAGAAGATAAGCCAAAGGATACAGGCAACAGGCATAAAGCTTTTATTGACTGTGATATTTATTAGAGTGTGACAGCAAACACAAATTAATAAATACTATTGTGAAGCTGGTAAAGTTTAGGCTGTCTGAAGCGTTTTAGTTTTGGTACTTTATAGAAAGCTAGTGTGTGTGTGGGAAAAATATTTTACTCCTGCAATGCGATTTCATCCTACATTTTAACTTTTATCCAATGATGAGGTTATAGCACTGTGTAGTGGCTGCCAGTTTGCACTGGGACCACCTTAATCATTCCTTTTACTTCCCTCTGAAGTCCCTCTGGAGAGGCAATGTAGGGATTCATATTACAGGAAAAGTGCTGCAAAGCATTATGGGACTTGTAGTTCCTTTGATACTCTATGACACGTGCGCAGTGAAGTGCTCTAATGTCATTGGTTGAAAGATCACATGGTACAGGTTGAACATTGTATAAATACTGCTGTCCATTCTTAATAAACTAATTCAGTTACTGCACCTACATGTGTGAGTACCTGGGTTTGTGCCAAAACGAGTACCACAAATGGCCGTCTGAACTTGGGACATTCAACAGGCATCGATTAACCAGAAGAGCTAAGCTTTGGGAGGCCTGCCGGTGGTACTCCATCTCAATAGAATCAAAAGGAAAAAGGAAGAATTCTGCGCGCACAGGTTACCTCTGCAAAACAGGACAAAAAAAGGAAGAAAAAGGACAAAAAAGGACAAAAGAAGAAAGCTCCAGCTTCAGCTAACAGAGGTAATCTAAATCTATTGAGATGGGAGGGTGGATTTCCCAACAGGAGAGGTATTCTCCAGAAATTGAAGAAAAAGCTGAAGTGTTATTAATATATATTACTATAATTATACTACAATTTAATGTGACTGCTTGGCAAAAAAACAGCGTTAGACTTTACAAGAGAGAAACTTTTAGAGACTTAAACGCAATTAAGAATTTGGCCACATGGAAAGATCTAACGAATGACTTAAAAATTTGCAGCAGAAAACAACTCGACCTGCAGCTGCAAACCCCACTCCTCCTGCCCCCCCTGCAGCCCCTGCCACCCCACCTTGGGTTTCCCCAGAGACATTGCTTGAGAGAAGGGATATAGGATGTCCCTTGCAGCAGAGAGGGGAAGGGAGGTGAGGGGGGGACCACGAGCAAACTGGAGCGGCATTTTTCTCCCGCTGCCAGCAAGGGGAAGAGGGTAGTGCGCGGCCACTGCTCCCTGTGGTAAGGCTTTACCCAATGCCATGTGGCGTGGGGATAGAAGACACCATGCTACTTTCTCACCGGCGCGCAGTTTGCAAGGAACCGAACAGCATTGCGGAGCTGCTTTCTTGCTGGCGCGCAGCTAAAATGGAGCTTCCCTTTCCACTGCCAAGGATTCTACAATCAGCATGTGGCCACCAAGTGGCAGTGACATGGGCGCCGCCATGGAGTTGCAGCTGCGTGGAGACTGCATAGTTGCATGAGTGCAGCCATTTTGCCCTGGCTGCGTGGCCAGGGAAAGATCATATCTTCTGGTCCTGCGGTGCTGCCTGCACCGCACTGAAGAGCGGCGCGCACGGCAGGGCAGGGGGGGACCAGGGTCCCCAGGTGCAGAGGCTCCCGGCGCACAACAGAACACAAGAGCGCGGCCACCCCAAAGTGCAGACGGTGCACAGTGGGATGCAGGAACGTGGCCCACGTGGAACCCCGGCATGGTGGGGTGAACAGGTGACAGGAGTGTGTGTCTTGCCTCGCTGCAGAGGTACCTCCTGTGGCGCGCCCGTGCCAAGCTGGGGAGCGGTGAGCGCGGCAAGGCAAGAAATGGCCCGGGCGATGGCCCGGCTCTGGCCACAAGGGAGCCGGGTGGGCAGGGATCAGCCTGGGGGCGGCTCTGGGGCGACTTGGGCGGTGATGGCAACAACTTTAGGAAGAGCAGAGGTAGGAGCTGGCGGCCCCTCTGCCCCCCCCCCCAGGACAGCTCAGTGCCTGAAATCATGGCTAGGCTTCATGAACAAAGATTTGGGAAGGGCTCTACCCAGGTTTGTTACAAGCCCGCTGGTGGCTAAAAAGGCCAATACGAGAAAGACACGTCCGGTTGCAAAAGGCACAGCAGAAAGACTCCTTAGATGGTATATTCTGCAAGGCTCGATTCTTTCTGTGTTGTCTTTTCTCCTCAAGAGTGATCCTGCCTGCTTTCTCAAAAGCATCAGCAGCATTAAAGATAGTGTGTCTCCAGACCTCCCGCTTGGAGGCCAGAGTAGACCAGTTCTGTTGATCAATATGGCCAAGGCTGAGATGTTGTTTCAGGGGGTCCTTGTATCTTCTCTTCGGGGCTCCTCTCTTGTGGCAGCCAGTGGAAAGTTCACCATAAAGCAAGATCTTAGGGAGGGGGTGGTCCTTCATCCTAGAGACGTGCCCTGCCCAGCGCAGCTGTGTTCTCAGCAACATGGCCTCAATACTTGTGATTGCTGCTTGTTCTAGAACAGATGTATTGGTCACATAATCTGACCAGTGGATGTTTAGGATTGTGCAGAGACAGCATTGATGGAAGCGTTCTAGGAGACGCAGGGGGTGGCGGTAGATGACCCATGATTCGGAACCGTATAAGAGAGTAGACAGCACAATGGCTCTGTAAACACTGATCTTGGTACTTTTCTTCAGGTGTTTATTTCGCCAAACTCTTTTATGGAGTCTTCCGAAAGCTCTATATGCCTTTGCTAACCTGTTGTCTATCTCCCCGTCAATCTTACCATCTGAGGAGATGATGCTACGTAGGTAATTAAACTGCTGGACTGATTTGAGCTCTGATTTGCCAATGGTGATATGGGGATGATGGAAGACTTTCTGAGGTGCAGGTTGATAGAAAACTTCAGTCTTCTTTAAGCTGACTTCCAGCCCAAAGAGCTCAGCGTCTGCAAAGCAGGATGTTAAACGCTGCAGAGCTGCTTCTGTGTGGGCAACAGGGGCGGCGTCATCAGCGTAAAGCAGCTCCCGGACAAGATGGTTTAAGGTCTTGGTGTGGGCCTTCAGTGTCCTTAGGTTGAATAGGCTTCCATCAGTACAATATCTAATGTAGATACCATCCTGATCATCTAGGTCTGCCGTGGCCCTTTGGAGCATCATGCTGAAAAAAGTTGTGAATAGAGTTGGTGCAAGAACGGAGCCTTGTTTCACACCATTGGTAATTAGAAAGGGCTTGGAAAGTGCATCGCCATATCTGACTTGGCTGTGCTGATCCTCATGGAGTGAGATGATCATTTTAAGGAACTTGGGGGGCATCCTAAATGTTCCAAAATTTGCCATAGACCTTTTCTGCTCACAGTATTGAAAGCCTTGGTGAGGTCGACAAAGGTTACATAGAGACCTTTGTTCTGTTCCCTACACTTCTCTTGCAGTTGTCTGAGAACAAATACCATGTCTGTGGTACTCCCGTTTGCTCTGAAACCACATTGGCTTTCAGGTAGAATTCCTTCTGCTATAGCGGGTATTAGTCTGTTTAAGAGTATTCTTGACGAGCGGGGGGGGGGGGCCTGGGCCCGGGCCGGCAAGAGCAACCCAGCGCCCCAGCCTCCACTCAGAGCAAACAACTTATACAACGTTTCCAACATCAGAGCTAAACAGAAGCTTTCTCAATAGGGCGGGCACGCAGCCCCGCCCCAACTCTGCCTAGTATCAGCTAGAGTTCCCAGGAACACAGACCCAGTGCTGCAAGCCCTGCAAAACAAGCTAATAGCCAACAGCTCACCAGCACAGTCAACACAGCTAGCAACACAAAGGTAATGCTGGGAGACACAGCGAGCATACATCTATCAGCTACTATATCCTTAAAAGTGCCTTTTGAGTTTATCCCGACAAAACCAGAACACTGGAAGCAGGCCTGAGCAACCAATAGCACAGATCATAGCAGGTATGAATGCCTGCTCCAAAGACTGAGCTTCAACTTGCAGGACATCAGGACCAAAGCATCCACCCTGCCTCCCAGTATAACTGCTAAGACCACCTGTACAGACCCCAGCTGTGAAGGGCTCCCACAGCCCTGCAGAACCTCAGCAACATCGTCCACACCATACACCAACTTTAATCAATGCTGGAAAAAACTGCAGGTTCACATATCTTCCTGCCCATTTTCCATCGAAAGCTGACTGAACTGTTGTTAACATGTTTGCTAAGATTGTTTTTAAAGGTAAAAAGAGCTACAAGAGATAAATGAACAAAAACCTGAAGACTGTCTGCATTCCAGAAACCAGAATTGACATAGACTGATTTCTCACCGAGAACGCTGGATTTCAAGCTGTGTGAGCAGATTACAATGATAACCTGTCTATTCTAGACACAGACTGTGATCAGAAATTGAAAAATTTACCTTCAATAGCTATGCTTTACTGCCATTCACATTCAGTTATATTCACTCATATAACTGAATTTAACCATATAAAAATGTACAAATCACCACACTCACCCACAAGCCCAACAATAGTAGAAACCGCACAAAACATTAAGAAAAATATAAAAAAAGGGGGAGGAGGGGTTATAGGTCTTCTGTAGGTATGTAAACTTACATTAACTCTTCTTCAAAACAGAAAAATCACAAAGAAACAGTAATTGATAGAACAGAACCAGAAGAAACACATAAACAATAACCACTGCTAATTATAACTTATAGTTAAAAACAAAACAGAATGAAAATACAGAACATGTGAGAATGAAACGTGTGAATAGCAGCCACTGAATGAATGGAAAAGTGTATATGTGTGTGAAGATTCAAAAACACTCAGTAGCACAGTATGTCAGTTAAAAACACAACTATACAACATTATCACCTCAACCACATAAATTATTCTCAAATAACAGTAAGTACAATATTAATTCCCTCAGATAAAAAGTCTTACATATCTATAAACCCTGAATAATTGAAGGTTGTACAGTTAATAAAGTTTTGAATATTGCATGGTTAAGAAGGTTGCACAAACTAATAAAGTCATTACCAGTCTTAATAAAGGCCTCACCACGTAGGGTCCTGGTTAATATAATGGTTAAGATAAGTTTATCTATGTTAAGAAATGTTTAAGAAAAAAAAGTTTAAAAATTGTTCTGTGACTTGTTATAATTATAATAAGGAAAGGGGAAATGTAGGGATTCATATTACAGGAAAAGTGCCGCAAGGCATTATGGGACTTGTAGTTCCTTTGATACTCTATGACACGTGCGCAGTGAAGTGCTCTAATGTCATTGGTTGAAAGATCACATGGTACAGGTTGAACATTGTATAAATACTGCTGTCCATTCTTAATAAACTAATTCAGTTACTGCACTTACACGTGTGAGTACCTGGGTTTGTGCCAAAACAAGTACCACAGGGCAATGCTAACAGCTAATTCCTGATGCTGGGAAACAAAACACTTGCAAGGCCAGTGAGGTAGGAATGTCTGGGGAGAGCAGTAGCTGGGGATAAGTTGTTCAGGTCTCCATTTCACTATTTTAGTAGAGCTGGGATTCTTACAGGTCCATGGGGGTCCATGTGCAATTCAGAGAGTTATCACCTAATAAGTTGCACACTTGTAATGGGGACTGCTGCTTTGGGATGGTCAGTGTGAGGTGCTGACCTATGTCAGCATCAGTGACACAAAAGAGGATGAACAGCATGAGGCAGGGTTGGAGCTACAGTAGTCTGCAATCCTTTCTTATCAATGTGGTTCTTCCCAGCAGTGTGTGAGCTGCATGAGAACTTGTCTTGGCATTGCCTTGGCATAATTTTGAGGCCTTTTAGGAGTTCCCCCCCGCCATTTCTTAAGTCGAAGAAAATGTCCCTCAGCTGGAGTTGAGCAATACTGATTGTGTAAATCAAGGGATCTGACCCACTAAGTGTTTATCAGTGTTGGCATTTGAAAATGCAAACTGCAGCATAACTTCTGTGGGTCCCTGCTCTTCTACAACATCCCAGTAGCAGTTCCTATTGACTGGCAGAGGTGTACTCAGTGTAGTTTGGCAGTTGACTTTTGTCAGTACTGGAGAGACAAAACCAGAAAGCACTTTCTCTGTGGCTGGCACACCATCATACTCGTGTCCCCCTCATCCAGATGCTTTACAAGCCTCACTGGGCTGAAGACTGGGAACATTAGTTGTCTCCTAAATAACTTATGGTTTAGGTAATTGATTTTCTGAGGACTTAAAAAATAAACACTGTAAATCTGACACAGAGTCAGTGTTAGTTGTTTGTTTATCTGCTGTAGGCTGTTTATAAGAAGCATCAAATGCATTTATCTCTAAAATGCTTGAAAATAGGATGGGTGTAGCATTTCATGGTAACTGGAATTAGTGAATATACAGGCCTTGTTTAAGCTCTTCACATGAGGACAGGCTTACAGCTTCATCTGTTGGGCTGCTTGAACCATCAATTTAGTCTTTAAGGTCTGATTCCCTTTGACGTCTCTGTAAAACAGAATGAAATTACTTCTGTGGGTCCCACAGGAGACCTTATGAACTGTTACAGAGATCCTCAGGAGAGCATAATTTTGTGACAAACTTGTGACCATCACCAAGCATATTGTCTATGATATCCCCTTTCTAAAGCATGCCCAGGAAATAAGTTTTTAGTACGAGCTCTTAAGTCATATCTGAGGGAGACTGGTGCAGCAGGGGAAGGAGTTATTAATTTAGTGTGAATAGGAGTATTAGTAAAACGCAGAATCAGCTTTGTTTTCTAGGACCAGTCCCTAAAGATGATCAAATCTTCAGAAGCTGAAAAATGAATCCCATCTATTTCTTTTCTCCTCCCAGCAAATTGCACATCCTCTTTTTCATGACTGCTGAAGTTGTAGTTTCTCTGACTTAGTGCATGCATCTGTGCCAAGATGGGCAGGAATGTGAGAGCTAATCTTCGCATTCCGGCTGTCCTTCTGCTTGTGCCTGTAACCTTCCAATCCATGCAGCTCAATCGCCACATAAAAGCATAGTTTCCCTTACAGCAACTTATTTTAAATTTAGACACGTTCTAAAACCTGACTGATCAAAGTATTTCAATGGCACAAGAGAAACTCATCCATAATAAAGCCCATAAATCTAACTTCATGGCTGTAAGCTGCCTTCTTTGTGCAGGAATGATTTGTCCCTCACTTATTGTGGCTACAGGGTTGTGTTGCAGAGGTGTGGCAAACCTCCTTTTATGGATACATCTCGAGCTGGAAGTAATTGGCAGCCACAAGGCTGGTATGGGCTTTCAGCTGTAACATAAAACAGAGAGTTAATTTCTAGCTGCTGTTTGACTGCCTGTCATTCAGGTGCTGCCCATATAAACAGCCAGCATTTTATACAAACCAAAAAAAGTGAAATTTAGACTCCCTCATCTCCTGTGCTGCCCTGTTGCAGTTAGTTGTCTTGCAAGCATCAGGCTCCTGTTGTTTTGCTTTTGACAAGACACCTGAGTGGGTGAGTTGACGACGGACAAAGATGCACTCAGACAGCAAGTTGGCAGGCAAGGATTTTATTATGAACAAACTCGTTCTTTTCATCCACATCTCCTCTGTCCATGCGCCTGTATCTCATCTCTAATTGGTTTCTAGCTTCTGTGCATGTGCCCCATCTCCTCTCCTGACAGGTCACCAGCATCTCTTCTCATGTCCAAACACATTCCTCTATCTGCAGCTGTTTTTCTTTTTCTCACCCTTTCTTCCTTAATGTTGTTTTACTTGTTCTTTTGCCAGGCTACAGCTGTAGCTCAAGGTCAAAGCTGCCCGCGGCCTAACCATCCTCCACAGTGGGTCTGGTGGGGACCAAGTTCGTTCAGTATTTGGGGGCTGAAACAGTTAATTTCCTTCTCTGTTTTTGTTTTTTTCAGGTCTGCTTGGCAGTTGTGAGCTTGATAGCTCTATGCAATGAGATAGATAATCTGAGTTTCTGGGAACACTTGGTCACAAATACTTATCCATAATTAATTCATAAACTGGCTGTATCAGCAACTGGGAATGTAATGTGCTTGAAGCAGATACTGACTCTCAGAAAGGCCAGATCTCACAAACATTAGAGGCACATTGGTGTTTTAGTTATTGCAAGGATGGGACTGTTCAGCTTTGGAGAAGAGCTGAGGAGGGGTTGGAACAAGGCTTTGGATTACTTGCAATTCATTTTTGTCACTCTTTTGATGCAGTGTTCCACATTAGGGTTACAGATATGCTGTACATCTGGAGGATATTACATAGAAAAGCATGTCAAGAGCATTAATATATATATTTTTAGAATGATGTGATATCAGGAAATCATTCGGCTTCTGTAGCTGTAGTAAGAGACAAAGTAGGAGTTAGAAAGGAAGGAGAGTTGTTGGAGGATGTAATCTTTCTAACAAAACATTGAGCATTCATTTGATGGAAAATTGAACAAATTTAAGGACAATTATGACTATTGAGAACAATGCCTAGATGGTATGAGGAATGTAATTAACCTTTGGCAGTGCAGCAGTCTCAAAATGATGAAACAAAAGTTCACCAAGATTTACTAGTTTACTAAGATCTTTATACCTAAAGTGATCTGTTTTTTTACTTCAGTATCAATATTATTATAAAATATTTATGGAACAAAAATTGAAACCCAGAAGCAACCACTCAAAAATGCTCTAGTCAATGGCAAGGGAGGTAAAAGTGATGGAGATAGTCTAACACAAAACAAAAAATGATTGACTCATACAACTTACAGGGTGAAAAATTATCTTTCTAGCAGTAGGGAAAAGCTACGAGACATAGTACCAAATGAGGAAATTTGTTTCAATGCTTCCCTCTAACAAGGTATAATTCCTGCCAGCCTACTAAACCTTGGGAGGCCATTAAACTGATAATGAAGTGCCATGCTAAAAATAGTCGCTCTGCTTTTTTCCAGTTGCCAGAACCAGCAGAATCATCTGTATACTCAATTTACTACGGAGTTTGAGACATCTCTGTGTAAAAGCCTCCTGAGATGAGAAGTGTCATCTTTTCTCTGTCACTCAGAGCAGAGTTCAGTGCTCATCATGTACTTAATAAGCAGATAGAATTGGGAACTAGTCATTTGATCCTGTATGTCTGCTCACCATGTTTGGATTATCATTAAGTGTGCTTTAAAAGCTTAAGCCTGAGCATTAAGTGAACCAAGGAAGGTGCTCTGCATAGAAAATGTGGTGTGCTTGTTTATTCTATTAAATAGTGTCTGGTTTTATGGGACCCCTTTGAAGCCAGATCCTCAAACTTTACATTTCATGTAAAGCAATGCAAGGAGGGCAAGTCTTGTCCCTCTTGGGAACTACAGAATCCTGGATTGCTTGTTTTCTAAGATTTTATAATGTTTTGGAGGGTGAAGTAGGTTGGCAAAAGGCATTGCTAAAGGGAAATAATTACTTTATCTTAGTTTCTACTTCTGGCTGTTCGCAACATCTCCAGAAACCTCAGAATTTTGCAGCCCCCTAGGTAAAAACTTGGAGCTCTTTAGTTATTTTGCCCTTTGGCAACAATTAACTTCACATAGATTCATCTGCAGTGGAGCCAGTATGCTCAGCCAAGTTCTAGTGTTTCTATGTTCCTGGATGCTTTCTGTGCCATCAGTGATGCTTTATGATATGCAAAGTGGTATAAATGTGTGAAACTGTTTTGATGAGAAGTAAGTGAATTTACAATATGATTCTGGTTTAAAAGTGTGGCTGGAGGAATATCACAATTATCACATTTTCAGACCCAGTGGGACTTGACCCTGGTGTTCAGGGAAACCTCTGGGATCAATCCAGGCTGGGGATGAGCTGCCCTGGGGAGAAGGACTTGGGGGTGCTGGTGGGGGAGAGGGTGGACATGGCTCAGCACAGAAACCCCCCATGCCCTGGGCTGATCCCACAGCATGGGCAGCAGGGCAGGGGGGAATTCTGCCCCTCTACCCCCTCAGGTGAGACCCCACCTGCAGAGCTTCCTCCAGCCTGGGGCCACAGCACAGCAAGGACATGGAGATTGTGGAGCGAGTCCAGAGGAGACACCAAGATGATCAGAGGGATGAAGCAGCTCTGCTGTGAGGAAAGGCTGAGAGAATCAGGATTGTTCAGTCTGGAGAAGAGAAGGCTCTAGGGTGACCTGATTGTGGCCTTCCAGGATCTGAAGGGGCTACAAGAAAGGTGGAGAGAGACTATTTACAAGGGCCTGGAGTGACAGGACAGGGGAGAATGTATTCACACTGACAGAGAGTAGGATTAGACTGGATATTGGGAAGAAGTTCTTGGCTGTGAGGGTGGTGAGGCCCTGGCATAGGTTGCCAAGAGAAGCTGGCAAGTGTTCAAGGCCAGGTTGGAGGGCTTGGAGCAACCTGAGATAGTGGAAGGTGTCCCTGCCTATGGCAGGGTGTGGAATGAGATGATCTTTAAGGTTCCTTCCAACCCAGACCATTCTATGAGTCTATGGTTCTCTGATTCTTATGGAATTTGGCCCAAGTCCCTTCATCATATTCATACACATAGGCATCACATCCAGACATGCAGGAGGAATTCCAAAACAGAGCATGTTGGCAGCAAGGTAATGGCCCACTTCCCTCTGATACTACTCTCTGTCCCTACATACATTGGGCTTTACAGATGTACTTTGTCTCTGAGAAGAGGAAGGTTACCTTTCAAGTGATACATGAACTTAAAAGGAATTAATATGCAGTATATATTAGTTGTGGGGCTGAATATTTGCTGTGCATAGATGAATGTTGTCCCTTTAGATATGGGTACGTGTTGATTTTTTAACTGTTCTGGCCACAGTAATGTAAGTAAATTAAGTAAATTATTTCATGATTGTAAACTGTAGTGTATTCCTGTGAAGTATGAGCATGAAGGCTGATCCAAGAGACATCGAAAGAGTTGTTTCAAGGCATTCATAATTAACAACAGCACATTTCTTATATTACTCTTCAGAATTGTCTATCATGAAATTAAGAAACAAATTTTGCTCAAGGATCTGGGACTTGCTACTGCTGGGTGCAATTTTCTAGGCTAGTAAGAGCACACTGAAAATTTCTGCAGCTCTAGAAAACATTCGATGGAGATCACAACCAGTGTTAACTTAATGATAAGGGACCAAAATCGGGCTACAATGTCTAGCAAGGAATTTCACCAATTGAGAGAGCTATATAGTTGTGTAAATCAGGTAAACTGTGCTGTACATGTAGCCCCTGAAGGAAGAGGCAGCAATGGTACAACTTAGACAATAGTTATTATACTACTGCAAAGTTAAAATAGTCCTGTACCAAGTGTATCATGGGTATGCAAGAAAATCTGCATCTCATGGTTGATTTCAGTGCAGAAGCCACAGTAACACAAAGAGTAACATCCCAACTGACATCAGCACCCCCTCCAAACTTCCCTTGCCTTTATTTTTCATTTTATTAAGGCTAACACCTAGTTCACTTCTAAATCTTGTAGTTTTTCTTGTTGGTATTTCTCTTGGATTTGGATAAGGAGAATAATGTTGTCCAGTCCAATTTGGTCTTTGCCATTTTGAATTGTGGTTCTCATTCACTAGTGCAGCATTTCAGTAATTTGCTTGAAGATTACTGAAAATAAATTGAATTTTATATGCTTTATTTTGCAGCAATTATTTTTCCATTCCATTCCATTCTGCATGTCAGATCTGATTTGTTTGACTAATGGCAAGTTCATTTGACAATGACTAAAAGCATTCTTGGTCTGCTTGATGCTGGATAAGGAATGGGACTTTCCAGTCCTTGTAGCATATAGTTTTACATAACACATCACCTATGCATGTAAAACTAGTGTAGGGAGTTATCACTGGTTTTAATTAACTCACAGTATTCCCATGTGTTTGTCACCTGTGGACTAAAGTGCGAGTCTTGAAGTTCAAGAACTCAAATTCAATTTCAGGGAGAAATCTTTATTTAAACATTGTAGAAACCCATGGAGTTTGCACTTTGCTCAAGCTGAGAGAAATACACTAATATGAGAACAGAAAGAGTTTATCTTCCTGTGTGAAGGCAAATGCTTTTGTCTGAAGGGTAAAAAGAGAAAAGGGAAAGGAATAGACCTGCATTTTGATGCGTTTTGGTTTTTGAAAAGTTTTCTTCTTTTTCAAACAATATTTTTGGAAGAAAAATTCCCTCATCAATAGACATCAAAAGTTCAGAAACTGCCAACTAAAACACAAAATAAAATAATACAAAGTAAATTCTTTTTAGTGAAGGAAAAGAGGCTTGTTAGATGGCACCTTCAGAAACACGTGAGGTGGTCGCACAGTTTTAGAATAAGCAAAAGCATATATTGTAAGTATATATGTTTGTTTGGGACATGCTTTGCAAAGCATCACATACAAGCATAGTTTCGTGTATTTGCGGACTATCATCAGCTGATTCATTGCTGAATAAAACATTAGGCTTGAATCTACCCCATGGAGTTCTCAGTCTCATTGTAGAATCGACAAACACAGTATCAGGGGAAGGAGAGGTAGAAGTCTTCTGGTTGTACTTGATGCACCCAGGCTTCAATACAAAGTACCAGAAGATGCTTCTACTCATGCAGGTACCTTGCAGATAGCACTCCTGAAAGGCTTCAGAGGGTGAGATGCTTGGGATGCATCACATAGAAAGGGAAGGAGTGCTCTGTACAGGAAATAAATGTTAATATTAAATTTTTAAGCAGATGAAGACTAAGAAAAAATAAATTAATATGAAGCAATCTGACTAATTTCAGGTTAAATTTCAATGCATTAAAACAAAGGTATTCAGGATGTGATAATAATCTTTGTTTCTGGCTCAAAACTGAAATAATAAGGAGAAATTATGTTCATTGAGCTTCTAATGGAAGTTTTTGTTATCAAATGCAAGACTGATGTAGGCAATATTGCTAAACTCTAGAATTAAAATATAGAGCTGTCAAAAAGAGAGGTGTTTTCAATTTTCTACTTTCTACTTTTCTACTTTTAATTTGAAAGGGGGTTTAATATCTTTTCTAACTTTCATACATTGATCTGCTTTTCCATCAACAGTGAAAAGTATAAACATGATAATTGTAATAAGATCATATTTGTGTGCAGTATCGACTGCAAGAGCTCAAAGAATCAAATATTCTAAAAGTGTGCAAATAATTGACTTAGTAATGATGAACAGAAGAATTAGCATTTCAGTCAAGCTGTCTGTGGAAATACTGTGGCCACATTTCTTCAAGTGTCCACCATTAATAATTAAAAATATTTTGCTTTTTGCTGGCTCTTTTTGCCCTGCAGTTCTCAAGCTCTTGCCCCCATCACCAGCCAGCACTCCCTGTGTCCTCTGTTGTTCAAGCTCCTGTACAGACAAGTTGCTTGGTCACAGTCCTACTAAAAATCTATGCAGACTTTACCACTGTGAGCCATGAAAAACCACAGGCTAAAAAACTGATCAAAGGATTAATTTGTACAAGCTTTACATGAACGAGAATTCATTATGTAATGGTTTGAGAGCCCCAAAAATCCAATTCTCGAGTCCAAGCCCCTCTCCCTCATCTCACTCCAGTGTGAGATGGGTTTCCAGACACCACACAAGACTCAAAATGGGGGGAAGGGATTATATTACAATGACTTTACAAATAAATATTATAATACATTACACACACAATCTCAACTATCTCTACCATGATAAAGCAGTATGTACAATGGATCAAATCTCTTCTTCCTCCAAATAAAAGTCCAGGAGGGAAGAAGGAAGAGATCCTTTCTAGTCTCAGAGCAGCAGTCTCTCTAGGGCAGCAAGCTCTCTTCTTCCATGCAGCAGCTGTAGCTGGATCTCTGCCAGTACACACAAGGGGGGTCTCCAAGCCCCTCTCGGCCCTTTGACTCCAAGCGAGGGTCTTTCTCTTCCGTGGACTGCATAGCAGGGACAAGGCTCACCTCACCTCGTCATATCATGGGGTGTAAGACATCCCATGAAGGTCCCTTCCTCAGGGGATTCACCCCTGAGTCAGAACGTCTTGGGCAGCTTCCAGTTGAAGGCCTTTGCCTCAAGAGTTCTGTCAGAGCTCCTGTGCTCTGATCTCAGGCTGCTAGCTTAGCTTGGCCTCTCTGCAGTGCTGCTGCATTTTAGGACTTCCATTCAGTAGGAGTCCACCCCCTCCACTTTAGGAGAGATCTCAAAAAGAGTTTGGGGGTTTTGGTTTTCAGTTCTTACCCCAAACTCTGTCTCTGCAGGGATTAGTTCTGCTCTCTCTCTCTGCATCAGAGATCTCTGTGTCTTCCTTGGCTGCATGCTGCCTCTGCTGCTTCTCCCTTATCTCTTCTGGCTCTCTGCTACTGAACAACACTTCAGTGTTGTTTCTACCGCTGTTCCTGCTGCTGCTCACGATGGAGAAAAACTCCCAGCTTCTCAGCTACCGATACTTAGCCCAGTCTAGCACTGTTCCAAGTCCCTGTAGCCCCCCAGCTGGGAGCCCCAGTGGGGCTTAGAACATGGCCACCTCTCCAACTCACAACTACAACCACCTTCTTTTCCGGTCTGGGTGATATGTTTATATTTTGCAGGAGCTGTCATTGGCTCGACCTCAAAGGTCACCACCCCCTGGGAGTTACCATTTTATAACTTCAGGGGGAAAACTGTTTTTTCCCCCACCACACATTACTAAACCCCAGGCATGAGGCTAAGCAGTATTTTACACCTTTTGCAGTTTAAGCAAGTCGTTTTTAGCTTGACCTTACCTGGTCAGGAAGAATCATTTGAATTCAGCTGATTTACCCCTGTGAGTAGGAAATGAAGAGTTAGAGGTTTATTATATGGGACAGGGCAATGATTTGTATGATGTTTGCAGCCCTCCTTTCAGCTTTGCAGTGGAAATGGGAACAGTTATTTTTGCATATTCTTTCAGAATGTTATCTTCAGAACAACGTACTTGATGATTTTTAGAGATGAATCCTGGCTTTAAGGAACTTGACATGGGATTCCTTGTCCTTCAGCACTTGTTGAGAACAAATTAAATTCTCATCTTACAGGTTTTAGGCCAGAAAGTAAATATGCATGTCTGGCATTTGGTTACAAAATCCGCTCGTCTCATCTGTATAAGGTGACCTAATTCAGAGAATCTAGAACCTTCTAGTGTAAAAAACCAAGCTTCTGGGCCTTTTAACTTATAAACTTTCAGCATATAAGTAGATACTAATTAATTCACTGCATTTTGGTGCTTAAATGTGAAAACACTGTGGTTTAAGCCACATCTTGGGATGACGCAAGACATAAATGAATTACTAGGAGACAGCGATTCAGGGCAATGCCAACCCCACACTCCTGTGGGGGAAGCCACCCTTCAGATTTATTCTGGGTCAGACCTTGGGAACCACACTGGCTTTGTGGGAAGGCAGACTTCCAAGTTCATATCCGCCAATGAAAATAAATGGGGGACAGCACTATCCCAGCACTTAGCGTAATTCTGGCAGAATGATCATTTTATGGCCTTAGACTTGGTCTTTTAACAAAGGCAGCTTTGGGTTTCTGCTGGTAGATTAACTCACACCCTTGTGGCTGCAGGGCTGGTGTGACTCCCCAGGTGCAGCCACTGCCAGGCTGACAGGAGGGAAGGGACCTGTCTGGGGGAAGCTTTGTCCCATTGTCCCCAAAAACTGGCCAATAAATGGGGCCAGAATAAGGAGGAAGTTTGTGGGCAGGAGTGGGGAAAGAAGGCAGTGGGGTTCTCAGGTGGATGTGGCAATGGAAAAATGGGAATTTAGGAACATGTTAGGGTGAGCACCTTCCTCCATTTGAAGGGATTCTGCATGAGTGTAGTTGCCCAGACATAGTTGCAAACAAGCCTTGGCCTCCAGCTTTCTCAGCTGAGGAAGCCTAATAAAGAGATGTTTTGTAGTGGCAAGTGGACTAGTGGAGATTGGGTAAAGAAGATGGAAAAGTCTTAATCATTTCGACTCCTCCACTCCAGGTTTCAGCAAAACTATTACATCATTCCTTGCTGAGGACGCTTATTTTGGAACAGTGTCTCTTTAGTACTGCCTTACACAGGGTAACCTTTACCACTCACACTCCTGTCCTCCTTACCTAAGGCATTTGGGCACAGTGCACAGGATGGGCACAGTGCACAGGATGTCACTCAATGTTTGGAAGCCAGCATATATGTGCTGGTTTAAAAGTTAACCACCAGGGGAAATGAACTCAATTCAAAAGAGAGATTTATAAGTCAGAATAACAATTTATTAAAATAATACAATAAGTACAATTATACAGACAGACAATTGGTTTTAACCCGCAAAACCCAAATGTACAAACCCAGCACCCTGGGGTATGAACAAAAGTGGTGTACCCTGGCCCCCCCCCGAGTCCAAAGTAAAGGGAAAGGGGAAAAACCTGCTGGTGGGAGAGCTGCTGCAGTCTGGTCAGAAGTGGTGATTGCAGTCCAGTTGAGGGTGGTGGTATCAGTCTGGTTTAGAGCGGTGGTCTGCAGTCTGGTTGAGAGCGGTGGTCTGGATTCCTCTGGATTCCTCTGGATCCCACGAGAGGTGGAAAGGTTCTGAAACTCCCGGTTTATATATTCTCCAGTTCAGGCGGGAGTGCTCAGTCCCTCCCTCAGAGCGGGGAATTCCATAAAAGGGCATGAGGATGCTCAGTCCCTCCGTCAGAGGGGGGAATTCCATAAAAGGGTATGAGGACAGGAACATAGGCCTCTACTGACAACAGTTTCTGGGAAATGGCATGGAAGGCTATAGAATACACAGTTTTGGGTTACACCCATCCAGTGATGAATTGGTCCCAGCCGTTCTAACCAGGACAATATAAGAAACACTCATCTACGATTATGCTTAGTAAGGGTGCAGTAAAGCGCACATTAGGCTGTTTTATTCATGCCTATGTTCTACCAGTTTCTGTAGAAACATGTAACCCATTTATGCAAAGGGAAGTTGTGGAAAGACTGGTTTTCTGCAGCTCATGTTGCTCCACAGAACCTTGCACAAGCTTGTTCAACTCGGGGGAAAGGGGGGAATCCACTGTCTTGCATTCCAACTTCTGTGAGGGAAGACATTTCTGCTAGAAAAGTCTAATACTAGAAAAGAAAAGGTGTGTGTTTCCTTGTACTTTGAAAGAAACTATCATTACTATTTCCAGATAAGTTGTAAGTAAGCCATATTTATATCCTCTCTTTTTTCTTATTAATGCAAGACTAAATTGCTATGACCACGACTACTTATGGTATCTATCATGTGGCGTCTTTCATTACAACAACCAAAAAAAAAAAGAAAAAAAAATCTAAGCAAATGACCCAAGTTAGTGGCTGTGCAGAGATATAAAGCAATTTATTCAGGTCCACAGTGCCAAATATGTAGTTGATTGCTCTCACGGTGAAGTGGTTTAAGTTCAGTACATAGCAAAACCCCATTAATTTATGGGTGGGGAGTGAAGTTTTAAATGCATGGGCAGACTCTTAAGGACTGTTCATGCCAAACTGCTTTGTGCTACTGCCTCAGACTAGCACTCAGTTCTTTGATATGCTTCTTTATAAAATTGCACTTTGCATGCAGCCTACTGCATAGTAGTTTTTAAAAGGTAATGGAGCTCTCTGCAGTGACACTACCTGAATAGAAAATGCTACCTACAGCATGAAAAATTAATAAAATGTGGGCTGAAACAGAATAAAGTTGCTTAATATCAGTGGGATTTGGTCTCGTGCTACTTTCTGTATGTTGAAATGCTTTAATTGAAATGTGTCCTGCTCAACTGGTGAACAATTACTACATTTTCCTCTTGCACCATTCAGTTGTCTCTCATAGCTCCTTGGGAGATTGTGGTGGTGTAATTGTTGCAGAATGAATGCTGTTGACCAGGTTATATGGATCCTTAACAAAAATTTTCTCCAGCCTCTTCCACCTGTCACCATGTTCCAGAACTACTGTGTCCTGGTGCTGCCTCTGTCACTGATGGCTTGATGCCAGTGAGGGCTTTACATCTCCATAATGAACAGGTTAAGCAGCATCTTACATGTCTTGTATATAGTAAGCCACATGTGACTGTCAGATACAGGAATTTGTCTTCTCAAGTTGCAGGAATTAATTTCTTGCTTTGGAGGACTTAGGGGTCTGTAGGTGCACATCCTATGGAGTTAAGATATTTTTTGCTCAGAGTTACTGCACCTTTTTATTTTCTTTATTTTTTAGCAAACAAGAGCAAATGTACTAATTACGCTGATCCTTAGATCCACTAAGATGCCAGGAATTTCCCATTAGGAGTTCTGGCCTTAGCCGCTATTCTTACTTCAAAGGACAACCCTGGTACAGACACACACAGGATCATGCAACAGAACTGGAGCTGAGTCCAGATAAAAAAGTACAAGTTCCTGATGAGTTGGGTGTCTTGGGGAAGCAAATGCAGAAGGGACAGGACGTGGCTATGAGTGCCAGAGGGGACAGGGGCAGCAGCTCAAGATCCCAGGCTGTGCCTGCTCTTCAGGCATCTCCTGACAGTTGCCAGCTGATTTTTAAGAAACTGAAAAATCTGAAAAAAATTATGGATCTATCCCCCATGTTGGTGAACATCATCCAGGGCTACAACTGGAACTGCCAGTTACTCCACTGGTTCCACTACTCAGTAGCTGCAGTGTGGTTGAAACGAGGAGGGGATCCTTGAAACTCTTTGTAGTGGATTGTGGAGCAAAGAGTCAAGAAATATTTAAAACAATCCCATTATGAGTGTCTTGGACATGATGCACAGAAAATTTCATGTCTGTCAGAGTTACTAAAATAGGATTTTCAGGTGTCCTAGGGATTTCTGCTCTTTTAGAAAGGTTCTGTCTGTCCCATCTTCACAGTACTTCATTTCCTAGTAGGTAAAAAACTAGGAAGTTTCACGGTACTCTGGAATTGGCACTTTTGGTTCTTCTTTTGCATTTTCCAGTGGGAAGGGGAAGCTGAGAGACCACACAGCAAGTCATCCAGTCATTGCAATGCATGTTTTAGTCTCTGGAGTATCTTAATGTACTTGCAGTGGGATGTGCCTTAGTCACAATTAGCTTATCTGCCTAAGTGTTTAACTTCTGAGAGGTTTTTTCCAACCAGTCCTGCCTTCTGTCCTGCTGTAACTAAACCCATAATGGTAGTTTAATTAAACCATGGGTCTTTTGTGCATAGTAATTTTTCTCTAAGGATCATGCAAAGTCCAGATAGTTAGAAGATGGATGTGCTTCATATTATTGGAAGAGCTGAAATTGGAGAGTCACTCTAAAAGAGAGAATTTTTCAACAGCCAGAAGAAAATCATAGAATCATAGAATCACAGAATTAGCTGGGTTGGAAAAGACCTCCGAGATCATCAAGTCCAACCCTTGATCCAACCCTGCCGTGGTTACTAGACCATGGCACAAAGTGCCACATCCAGTCTCATCTTAAAAACCTCCAGGGACAGTGAATCCACTACCTCTGTGGGTAGCCCATTCCAATGTCTGATTACTGTCTCTGTAAAGAATTTCTTCCTAATATCCAACCTAAACTTCCCCTGGCACAGCTTAAGACCGTAAATCTCATGTCATGGAAGTGAGAAAAGGATGTCAGAGACTGGTACCAAAGGCAAAACAGAAAAACAAGAACAGGGAAAGATCTGATTTAAATATTACAGTAGCAGGGTAGTCTTAGAATAGATTTTGTGTAGAAAGAGATGTGCAAGATGAGTGGGTGTAGTGACACAGAAAAGAAACAAAAAGAGCTAATTATTAGATTTCTTCAAACATTCATTCATCATACCAAATCCAGCCACTTTTCTTTTAATTTTCTGGCATCTGAAATAAATATTGGTATTCTGGCTTCCCCAATTAAATATTGCATCACTTCATAAATACTACTAAACATATCTTCCTGGTTTTCTTCTTTATTTTCTCTCTCCTATTACGGTATTTTTGACAGATTTCTGTAGCGTCCACGTGGCCGCTGCCTTTATATGATAAAGAATAACTACACGCTCTCCGGAGCTGGTGGAATCAACGAGTCTTTATTCGAAATTCCTGCACTCTTTTATATCCCATAACCACGTGATCTCTCTACCCAATGGGGGTTGTGAACCTCGGCGCATACTCCTTGGGCCTCTCTGCCCCGGTACATCCCCCTGTACCTCAGACACGCCCCTACATCACCCCCCTCTAAATTATCTAAGAGGATCACAAAAACAGTGCAAAACAACAGTGCATACAAACATAACCGTACTTGTAAACTACCAAAGCTTGCAGTGACCCAGCACACTGCTTGCCTTGGCCTCTTATGTTTCTAATGTAAACCTTTCAAAACCTTCTTATATTCCTAAGGGGCAGTGCAACTTGGAGAAATAACTTTATTAACTTAAAGGCCTTGGCCTAACTATGCAAACGTATAACCTTTATTAACTTGAGGGTTTTAAATAACTGGGGAGTTCAACTTTATTAAGGAACAGGCTAAGCTTAGCAAAACTAACTTATCTTAAAGTGACCCTGTGGCTGAGGTAGTGTTTATTTGTGAGGTGTTTTGTGTTTTAATATTTGTCCAGTCATACAGCACATATTCATTCACACATCTTTCGCTCGACGGCCATCTTTCATTCATATACACACACTCATGAATTTTTTATTGACTGCTTTTTGCCACATTGGTCGTTCCTAAGGGTAAACCTGAAATGTAAACATAACTCTTCCATAACTTCTGCGTTACTCTGGTTCTTGCTGATGCGAACGTGTACCTAGGTAGGGCCTCACACACCTGGAAGGAATCCATTTTAGATCTTTCCCTGCACCCACACAGGCATAGCCCCTCCCCCACGTCACAAGATCTAGTGGTCCCATCCACTGTCCAGAAATCAGATCCTTTACCATGACCGGTGGTTTGGGAGAGGCAGGCTCCTGAGGCCTGTGTTGCCTTTCATACTTACTCTTTTCCGTGCTGTCACAATTTAAAAAATTGATAACATACATTGCTTTCCACAGCCGTTCTTGTGGGCTATCCAGGTTCCCCCCTTTTCTTGGTTTAGATAACATCTCTTTCAGTGTGCGGTGTGCCCTTTCAACAATTGCCTGACCGGTTGGTGAGTGTGGGATGCCTGTGACATGTGAGATTCCCCAGTCTGACAGGAAATCTCTTACCTTCTCTGAGATGTATGCTGGTCCATTGTCAGTTTTTATTTGTTTTGGGGTGCCAAGGGTGGCAAAACAACTGAGCCAGTGTCTTATCACGTCCTTGGCCTTTTCCCCTGTGTGTGCTGTGGCTGTTATATACTGCGAATGTGTATCTACTGTTACATGTACATATTTCAGTTTGCCAAATTCGGGGATGTGTGTGATGTCTGTTTGCCAGATCTCATTAGCCTTTAACCCTCTAGGGTTAACGCCTTCCTGAAACGGCATAGGTGTGATTTTTTGACAGTCTGGGCATGACAGGATGATGTCTCGAGCCTGATTGATTGTTATTTGAAATTGTTTCTTTAGAGAGCGAGCATTCTGATGGAAAAATGAGTGAGACAATTTTGCTTGCTCTAAGACTCTGGGCACGGTGTTAAACATTGCTGCTCTGTCAGCTTCCCTGTTCCCGTCAGCTATGGGTCCTGGCATGTTGGTGTGTGACCTTATGTGCATAATATAGAAATCAAACCTCCTGTGATTAACAAGAAACCAAATAGAACGCATTTCAAACAACAAATGTGGGTTAGAAACCTCTCGAAGAAACGAACTCTCAAGGCGCGAAACTAAACCTGCAGCATAACAAGAATCAGTAACAATATTAACAGGTTGCTCAGAAAATTTCTCCAGGGCAATACGGATGGCAGCCAGTTCCAGAACCTGTACAGAACCTTGGTTCCTGGTCTGCACCTCCTGTTCCCATTGTCCTGTATCGGGGTTTACCCAAGTCACTGCAGCTTTTCGTGTTCTCCCAGATGCATCTGTGAAGACCGTGAGGCCTTCTACTGGTTCATGTTTGCATCTGGATGTGGCTTTTAAAGGTAAATTACCTATTTCTGCCCACAATCTGTGTTTAGGGAGATGAATGGAAATATCACCGTCAAAGCCTGACAGGGCAGCTTGGAATCCCATGTCCTCAGCTAGCATCCAATCCAAATTGTCCTTCGTAGCCAGAATGTAGATGGTAGCAGGGTCCCTTCCGTCCAGTTCCTGCAGTCTTGCTCTGCCTTTAATGACAAGCTTTGCAAACATCTCATTAGCAGTCCACACAGTTTTAGGTGGTGTATGGGGCAGAAACAGCCACTCTAGAATTCGCAGTGGGTCTTTTTCAGTCTGATCCCACTGGAACAAAACTGCAAATGGCTGGTACCTGCTGGGAACAAGGGCTAGGCAGATTTGCAGTTCAGGATTTCTCCTTCTGCCTTGCCTGCTTTCTATTGCCCTGGCACAAATGTCTAACGCCTGTCTGGCCTCTGCTGTCAGAGCTCTGTTAGACGTTAGACTGGAGTCCCCTTTTAGCAGCTCAAACAAAGGGTGTAGCTCCTCTGTGGTTATGCCTAAAATAGGCCTTAACCAGTTGATAGCTCCCAGGAGTTTTTGCAACTCGTGTAAAGTTAAAATGTTTTTTACCTCGAGCTGCAGTGGCTGTGGGGAGATTTCCTGCTGCGTGATCCTCCATCCAAGGTATGTCCAGGGCTGCGATCACTGGATCTTTTCTGGTGCGACCTGTAACCCTGCTTCTTGGACAGCATGTTTTAGAGCAGTAACAACAGTTTCTAGTTCATTTTCTGTGGCCGTGGTAATTAAAATATCATCTATGTAGTGATAGGTGATGGCAGAGGGGAAACGCTTTCTGATGGGATGAATAGCGTTTGCCACTACTGTCTGACATATCGTAGGACTGTTTCTCATGCCCTGAGGGAGCACAACCCAATGGTACCTTTGCATAGGTTGTGCATTATTCAAGGCCGGGATGGAAAAAGCAAACCTTGGTGCATCCTCAGGGTAAAGGAAGATGGTAAAAAAGCAGTCCTTTAAATCAATTACCATTAGAGGCCAGTTTGCTGGGAGCAGAGGGTGAGGGCAGTCCTGGCTGCAATGCTCCCATGGGTTCTATAACTGCATTTACTGCCCTTAAGTCCTGCAGCATTCTCCATTTCCCATTTTTCTTGGGAATACAAAAGACAGGAGTGTTCCAGGGGCTAGTTGTGGGCACAATGTGTCCTGCTTCTAGTTGCTCCTGTGCAAGCTTTGTTAGTTGTTCCAGCCGTTCCTTTTTCATAGGCTATTGGTCCACCCAGACTGGCTGCTTGCTTTTCCAGACCAGCTTAATGGGTGTTTGGGACGGCTGACCAATGGCCCCTATTGAAAAACCTGGCTGCTTGCAGGAGGAATTTGCATCACTGTGCCAAACTCTTCAAGAACATCCCTTCCCCACAGTGTGCAAGGAATGGGGGCAACAAAAGGAGCTATCTTGGCTGATTGTCCTTCCGGGCCCAGGACAGTGAGTACTTGGGCACTCTGTCTGGGCCTTTGTGTTCCTCCCACCCCCTGAATGGTTGCAGCTGGGCAAACAGTGGGCCAGTTAAGTGGCCACTCGGAGTCCTTTATGATGGAAACATCGGCTCCCGAATCCACAAGGCCTGTAAATCGATGCCCATTCACCTGGCACGTCATGAGCGGCTGTGTGGATGTGATGGCTGTGGCCCAGTAAACTTGTGGTGTTCCTGTGCTACCGAAAGCCCCTGAACCCCGCTCCCCCTCCCCTGCAGGTGACGCGCTGTAGAAGGGGATTAGTTGGGCGATTTTCTGTCCCTTTGGAATGAAACAGGGGGGTGAAGGGGTCCAGGCCATGATCTGAATCTCACTATGAGAGTCTGAGTCTATCACTCCCGGCAGCACAAACAAACCCATTCGTGTAGTGGAGGACCTTCCAATCAATAGTGCATGCACCCCTGGGTTGAGGGGACCCCAAAACCCAGTTGGAATTAGCACTACCTCTGTGGATGTTATGAAGACAGAGTCCCGGTTGGATAGATCCAGCCCAGCACTGGCTGCGGTGGAGGGGCACAAAGCGCTGGCTGGGGTGGGGGGGCACAGATTGCCAGCCTGTTCCCTTGTGTCGCATATGTTTGCTGTACCGGGGCGTGCAACAACACCCCTCGTCTCCCGTTTTTTGGCACCTTCCTTGCTTTTGGGCGCCTACGGGGGGCTGCTTCTATGGGTCTCCTGGGACAGTCTCTTTGGAAGTGGTCGGGCGCACCGCAAGTGTAACAACCACTCCTGGGTCTGGCTCCCTCCTGCACTCTTAGCTGAGCACTCAAGGCTACTGCTAACGAGTCAGTCTGTTGTCCCACTGAGCCGACCCCTTGGCAGGCACGAACCAGCTCTGCAATGCTGCAGCTCTCCCATTTAGGAAGAGCCTGCAATGCTCTCTTACAGTCTGGGTTCGCGTTTTCGAAAGCCAGTTTCCTGCAAAGTATGTCTCTGGCTTCCTCACTTTTAATCTGCCTATCTAGGGCAGACTGCAGCCGATCCAAGAATTGGGAGAATGGTTCTGTAGGGCCTTGCATTATTTGTGTGAAGGACAAATTAGTGTCTCGGTCTGATGTGGGAAGTGTCCTCATGGCTCTCATAGCGTGTTTCGCTATCACCTCGTACACTTCCTTATTGTACCCAGATTGAGCATCTATCGACCGATAATTACCCTCCCCGGTTAGTTGGTGTGTGATAACGCCTGCTTGTGGGTCATTGGCATACACAGAGCAATGCTCCCAAAAGTCGTTCAGCCACACGTTGTACTGTGTCTTGGTAAGACTTATTTTTAAGATAGTCTTCCAATCGTGTGGCATGAAAATGTAGGTAGAGCTTAGTGTGTCTAGAAATGCCAGGGTGTTAGATGAAGACACACCAGTTTCCCTTATTATCTGCCTGAGTTCCTTTGTTAGTTCATGAGGCACGGCTTGGAACCGGTGGGTATTGCGTGGACCAATGACGACTGGGCATGCATTAATCACTTGCAAGTCTCCCACCTGTATTGCCTCTTCTCGACACAGACTCCACCTATCATTCGACCCTCCCCCGATTACTACCTCGCTCCTTCCCGACGGAACTATGGTTAGCTCCTCCTCCTCCTCCCATCCCCACTCCTCCCCCCCGGCGGCTCTGGCTATCTCGGTTCCCGGTGAGGGGGTGTGGGCGGGTGTCGGAGGCGGCGAGGGGGCGGAGCTACCTCCCCCCTCGCGCCTATGGGTGGGGCGGGGCGGCGCAGGGGGCGGGAGAGACGGGTCAGTACCCGGGCCGCTTGATGGGCAAGATGGCGGTGCCCGAGCGGGGCCACGTGGACGGCGGTCATCTGCGGGGCGGGGGGGCAAATCTGCTGGGCTACCCTCCCGGTCACCGTAACGGAGCCCTCTGCGGTTATCCCATGAACGGGGATCTCGCATCGCAGGCTCCATTCCCTCCCAACGGCCAGTGCCCCTCCGGCTTTCGGCTTCTGACTCTGTGCTTAAATCACGAACGCTTCCCATTCCCCCCCCCGCCGGACTTTGGGCATTAGTGTCCCTACGCCTAAAAGTTGGGCGGCTGCTGCCAGCAGTATTATTCGGGGGGTGCATGTCGGTGTTATACGCTTGTGTGGTGCGCTCGTGGACTCTGTGTAGTGCAGACATTATTATCTGCCATGCTGGGAAAGCTCTGATAGCCTGGGGGTCTCCCCCTTCAGCTGTGAGCTTTATGAGGTTCCCTAGTTCTTCCCATATGTGTATATGTAGGGCTTCTGCCAGGGGCAGTTCGGGGGCTGCTGTCTGTGTAAAGCGTACAAGCTCAGTGAGTTCGGCCCATGTGGCTTGCACATTATATGGTCTGAGAAGGATTATCAGTGCATCTGTGTCTTGTGAAAGTGCGGTGGAGAAAAAGATTCCCATTTTACCTTGTCTCGGCACTTTGAACGCACGTGTGCGGAAGTTCTTTGTGTGGTGGCTGGCTGCTCCCAGTTCTGATCGGCTGGTTTCCCCGGTTCAGTGGCAGCGGCGGCACAGCGTGCTCGATCGGCGGCGCGGGTGGAACGGCAGGGCTTCTCGCGGCTCCGGCGGCGGCTGCGGCGGCGGCTGCGGTCCCTCTCGGCGCAGCGGCTCGCGGCTCGGCAGCGGGTGCGGGGTCCTTCTCCTCGGCGGCGGCGGCTCGGGGCGCGGCTTCTCCTCGGCGGCGGCGGCTCGGGGCGCGGCTTCTCCTCGGCGCGGGCGGCGCGCGGTCTGCGGGGCTCGCTAGGCGAGGTGGGGTCGCGGGGGCTGCGGACGCGGTCGCGCAGGGCTCGGCAAGAACGGCGGGGGGCGTGGAGCTGCGGGGCTTTCTGCTAGGCAGTCAGCCAAAGCAGGGGTCCGGGCGGTGCGGCTGGGGTGGTGCGGGCAGCGGCGCCGATCCGCGTGGCTGTTTCAGCCACGGCGGTGGGCGGTGGCGCGGTAGGGGTTTCCCCGCGGTTTCAGCGCATCTCGCAGCTCAGGGGTCCGGGCTGCGGTCACGCTGCCGGTCGGGGAGCAGTTCTAACCGCGCAGGCTGCCTTTCAGCTCACTCACCGCTGCGATGTTGCTTTGGTCCCTCTCCGCTTTCTCCGGTGCCCGCCCGCTCCGATCTCTCGGCGAGTTCTTCTTTCTTCTTTCTTCCCGTTTTTTTGTGCACTAACCTATAGTTTTTTGAGCTCACTAACTTCGTTCCTTGGACTACCCCAAGGCAACGTTCACAGACGTCTATGTTTTTTTCAGTAAAGGACTCCCACTTTATAAAACTAAAGTGATAACCGGAAATCCACCGATAATACCTGGTGCAGGTTTTTAAACTATCAGATCTAATGTAGATTTGGTCCCATCTGGGGTGCCAGATGTAGCGTCCACGTGGCCACTGCCTTTATATGATAAAGAATAACTACACGCTCTCCGGAGCTGGTGGAATCAAAGAGTCTTTATTCGAAATTCCCGCACTCTTTTATATCCCATAACCACATGATCTCTCTACCCAATGGGGGTTGTGAACCTCGGCGCATACTCCTTGGGCCTCTCTGCCCCAGTACATCCCCCTGTACCTCAGACACGCCCCTACAGATTTCCACCTCTTTCAGGTGCAAAACATTTTGAGAGAACGTAATACATACACATGGGTAAATACTGATGTTGGGGTTTAGTGGCAGTTAAAATTTACAATTACTTAATGACAGCTTTGGCTTCAGATTTTTTTAGGATCTGTGTGCTTCTCAGTACAATTAATTTTCATTATTTATCGTGGGGTTTGGTATTTAAGCACATATTATTTAATTCTATAATTGTATTACTTTTCAGGGACACACACTGATTTAGTGTGAAAATAGTTCTTCTGAAATCAGAAAAATATGTTGTAACTTCTAAATTTCTTTTAAAAAAAGAATGAAGTAGAAAGTGTTTATACGTATTTGCTTTGCCAAAGTGGGATATCAAATGCATTACTGCATGCAGAAGTTTGAATTAACATCCTTGCTGAGATATAGCTACATTATTTCTCATGTGCTTTAAAGCTTTGCACTTAGTTGCATCTTCTGATGCTTCAGCAAGTGCTTAAACTCATCAAATGATTGATGGATGTGTTTGTAAAGGCTTGGATGATCACTTTATACAAAATTATAAACCTACTCTTGTACTTAATGAGGTCAGTGAAGCAATCAGAAAAGAAATATATAATTCTGTAGCATGGGTCTGTAAGCATGATACTTCTTAGGCTTTTTCATTAAGTTTAATGAAGCAGCTACTCAACTGCTGAATATTCTTGTCAAACAGTCTCAGCATGGATTTAAAAACTAAAATGTTGCTGAATATTATGGTCTCCTTGGAGAGTCCCTGGCTCTTATTCCCTTCAAAAAGTCTGAATCTTTTATATGTTAATGGTTTTTAAATCAGCTATTTGCTTCCTTTTCATTGTAAATGAGGCCTGGAGTCTGATTTCGTTCCCCATTCTCTGGACGCTGTATCCTCATCAGCGGTCTCAGTTCACTCTCTGGGGTATGTGTGGTCTGAAAATAGCTAAAATAATCCTGTAAAACAAACACTTTGCCAAGCATTTTCCCATTTTAGATGCCTTTCTAAGAATTAGTCTATGTGTGAAAATTTGCATGGTACAACTGAGCCAGTACCCACATCAGTCCTATAAAATCTTACTGCCAGAAACTTCCATTCAGGGGACTTCTGAAGGTTAGCACTATTACTTAAATCCAATGAAGTCAAATTACAAGGTTTCTTTTAAGCCCCAAAGAAACACTGCTGTTTAAAGGAGTTTGTTGATGTTTAGTTTTTAAAGATTGTTCTCAACTGCAGTGCTGGTACTTCACTGTGGTGTGACTGTGGTATTCGATGCAAAATGTGGTTTTTTTGAGGGTTAAACTCTGTGCAACATATGAATATCTAGTTGTAACTTGCAAAGTTTACATGTGACTGTAGCCAAGTGTCTGAAGGCATGCTAGGAAGTCTTTTCCTCCGTTTTGCAGAGGGATTAACCCACCCTGTACAAATGCTGACCTGAAGAGGAATCCTGCAGGCACACAGTCTGTGGAACCATGCAGCTTCCCCTCTCCTAGCCAGGAGCATCCTACCAAGGTGTCAGGAATTTACATTCCCAGGCTCTTTGTGACCAGCATAACCCTTCCTTTCCAATTACCACAGCTGAAAGTGCCATACAAAACACACGTTAAAGAGCAAAACAGAGAAGAAACATACTAGCTAGCTGTGATTCCTACCTCACCTTGTGACATAAATTACCACTGCGTGCAGGCTGTTACTAAGCAGGTCTGTGTGACTAAAGCCCTGCACAGCAATAATTGCCAGGTCTGGGCTATGCTGTGTGCTGGTGATAGAAGACACTAAGCAGCAGTGGAGTGTTTTCAGAGAGGGTCTGAAGCGCATCAGCCGTTCTCTCCTCCAATACATAACTCTTCCTGTTGGCAGACTGTAGCAGCCTTTAAACTGTCTTAGTTTAGCAAGATTACAACTTAAAAATTAAGAGACTTTGGATGGAAGTGGGGAAAAGGAAAAAAGAAACAGCTTTTTATTAACAAAATCCGAATAAACAACAAATGGTGCAATCAAAAACCTTCAGAGGAAACAAAACAAAGTCCCAGTTCCCCAGGTGGCAACCCTGGGGGGGGTGGTTGGGGGGAAATGCAGGACTGTAGCTGCTCGCAGCCCCGTGCACTGGCAGTCAGGAATGAAGGAGTCCTTTTTCCCACAAGCAGTCTTGAAAGCAGAATACCTCGCTCCGAAATGGGTCGGTCTCTCTCTCTCTGCCGTTCTCTGCGAGGTGTCCTATGGGGAAAAACTTCCTCTCGGGAAAAGAGAACGAGGCGGCCAAAAACTGGGCTCCTGCTCTGTCCGGTCCCGGACCAAACCCCAAAAGCCCTTGAACAAAGGAGTCCCCAGCCTGTCCCTGCAGTCACCGTGCTTTCCCGCAAGCCCTCCCCCTCTCCGTGCCCCTGTGCTGCCCCGCACGTGCGGCCCTGCTCCGCCCCCACCCCCTCCCTGACTCCCCCCGGGGGACGGGACCCTAGGGAAAAAAAGAAAATTCCAACATCTCTTTTCAAACCTATGACAAACTAAAAAGGGCACAAAATAAAGATTGTATAGTCCTTTGAAACATTTCAAAGGTGGGGGAGTGAGAAATGGTTCACTCTTTCCATTTATCACTTGTGACCTTAGGAGTCTGCAGAGGGAAAAAAAAGCAACAGAGAGCTCTGTCTTGCTGTGTCTGAGATGGACAGACTGTTTTTCAGTGTCACATAATGTTTTAAGCTGCCAAGCAGGCTTCGGAAGTCTGGGGCAGGGAGCCAGGAATGTTTCTGCTCACAGGGGTAGCAGACAGGGATTGACGTGCCCCTTGCCCCCCACACCACCACCCTGTTCTCCCTCTTGCCCAGATGGGGACCTTCTGCCCAGCGCCATGAGGACAAGCTGCTGCAGTCACCTGCCAGGAGTCCCACCGGAGCACCCGCTGGCTCCTGAGGGCAAGGCCCTGCCTGGTGGCAGCGGTGCCCCAACCAGCAGCTGCCCTCAATATGTCATGCAGGTGTCGTCCAAAGATGGGCAGCTGCTCTCCTCCATTGTGAGGATGCTTGTGACACAGAGGTACGTGGGGAAAGTAAGTTGGAATGGGCCCTTCTCTACTGGATGCACCTTCCACAGCTGCTGCTGCGAGCCTAGTGGGAGCCTGAAGGAAAGATGTGCTGTGCTTCACGAAACATTACCATAGTGCACTTGTCATTGAACCCTCATCCTAATATTGTCACTGAAAATGTTGGGATAAATCAAACTCTATTTTTTTTAGTATTAGAAAGCAGGCTTACTTTATTCAGAGCGCTGGGCACACATGGGGTCCCTCCACATGCACACATACTTTCAAAACTTCACTATTTGTACATTCTAGCCAACAGAGAAACTAATATTCATTGTCTATAAATTGCATAATTCTCTCATTAATTAGTATTCTAACGGTTATTGATTTCTCATTTAGGCTAATCAATCCACACTTTCAGTCTTTTTTATCATCTTTTTATTCCCAGATACAGAGTGTTTCAGTACAACTACTGAATTTTCTTTGTTAGTTTCTTTTTTATCTCAAAATGTCCTTGTGGTCTCTCAGCCTTTGTTTGTTGAAGCATGTAAATGTTGGTTTAGCAAAACCTAAAGTTTCAGTGATTTTCCCAAACTGTGTTCTCACAACGGCAGCTTATGACAAACCTTGCTGAACACTGGTTACAGTGCACATACACACTGCTTATGGTTAATTAAAACAATTAATTGGAAAAGTTAATTAAAACAATTAATTAGAAAAGTTATTAGGAAAGTTATATTGTTTCTGACAGCATCATAGTGATTATGCTACATAATGTGGCACATTTCCTAAACATTTCCCAAGCCAGCGTGACGTTTTGTCCGTGGTAGTGACACAACCTTCATTTCTGAGATTACCTGGCTTGGTGTATGTGGTAGGGAGAATTTTTGTTTCCAAGACCTCCGCCGAGAGATTGACCTTCTCAGCCTCGGCAGTCAGGGGAGCTGAGTTGAAGCTGCAGTGATGAGGTCCCATGTTTCAGCAGCACTGGTGCTCCCAGCCTGCTTCCTCTTTCCTCCCACTGCACCCAGGCACCCCCCAAGGACTGCCTTCCTCTTTCCTGAAAGATTCCTCTGTAAAACAGAGCATCTTAAGAGTTAAAATCAGAGTCTTTAGGTTATCAGTGGCAGGAGGAGCACCCCTCTCCCTTTGCATGTTAGCACTTCCCACAGGAACGTGGGTGGATTGAGGGGAGGCAGTGCAGAAGAAAAGGCCAGAGGATCACCACTGGAATAAGAGGTGACACCCTGTACATGAGGAGTGATGACACACATCACCACTAGCATAAGAGGTGCCCAGCTGAGGCAGATTTAAAACTTCCCCGGTGCACTTGGAGATTTCTTGCACCACTGCTTTGTGAAGAGGTGGGAAATATAAAAATGCAGAAGCACTCGGTTATCTGTCTCTCACCTGCCACTCTAGTGTTTTCGCTTTACACCTTCCATTGGCCCAGCAGCTTGGAGTAGTAATTACAGAGCAAAGTACTCAATCTACAAGTGTTTCCTGCACTGTTAATTCGTGACATGCACAGAGCCTGGTGTACTGACCAGTGATTTTCTCTCTCCTTCCTCCAGCAGCCCCTTCAATGACCGACCTATCTGCAGGATATGCCATGAGGGCAGCAGCCACGAGGGCCTACTGTCCCCCTGTGAATGTACAGGGATCCTGGGGACCATTCACCGCACCTCCCTGGAGCACTGGCTGTCCTTTTCAAACACCAGCTACTGTGAACTCTGCCACTTCAGGTTTGCAGTGGAGCGCAAACCCAGGCCACTGGTGGAGGTCAGTACATGGGGCAGGTCTGTGAAAGCTCAGCTTTACTGAAAAAATCATGTTTGTTTCATACAGGAGTCACAAAGCCTTTGCAGCTCCATGGAAGCCACAGCGAGCTGTGAATTTGGGGCTTGGCAGTCTGAGGGCAGGAGCTCAGGGAAAGGGCAGGAATAACAAAACCCTCATTTTGAACTGAATCAAAACAAGCGAGAAGAACAGGATCAATGGGTTTGCTTCAGTGCAAACCTGAGTGAGGAACAGTGTGCAGCAAATTCCTAGAATGTCAGACAGTTTGGTTGGAAATGGAAGAGAGGTAAGTAATTGTTTCTGTAGAAAGCAAGACAAGTGTCAGGACTCAGTATGTTAAATATAGGTCAGGAATTTTTTCTCCCTTATCAATGAAAATTCAGTTTTTACCAACAATAGATGTTTTAGCAGCTTCATGAGGTTCTACAGGTTTTAGGGGCTTTTTTGGTCCTCAGAAAAAGAAAAAAAAAAACAACAAAAAAAGAAAAAACCCAAAGTCACTGTCTTGACACTGTTAATGAACTTTGTTCTCCCATGTACTAATTTGGAAAAAGAGAAAGCAAAAATTATGGTTTCTGTTGAATTTAAAAATGAATTACAATAGTAACATTTGACAAAATTAATGAGAAGCATCTTCTTGTAGTTCGTGACATAGGCACTTACAGGCTGAGCTTGGGTTCAAGACAACATATCTGTCCTGTGCATTTTAGTTGTTTTGTAAATTTTGTCATAACTGGTGGAAGGATTTGGTGCTAAATACGTCTTTGGTGCTTCTTGCAGGACTCCAGCCTCTGCAGGGAAGCTGGTGTCAGTTTGAGAAACGCTGATGTTGAGGCTGTCAGCAACTAAGCAGCAAAATCTTTACAACTGAGTGTTCTCCAATTTAAATGGCAACGTCTTCTGGATGTTCAGCTGCTCTGAGCCTATGCCAAAGAGTTCTTGGTTGCAGCTCTGAGGCAAGAGTGGTTTCACTCTGCATTTCCCTTCTGAGAAGAAAGATAAGCGATGCTGAGGCAGTGCAAAGTAAACAGTTTGGTTTTAGAGCTCAGCTTCTCCAAGCTATTCTCTTGTGACAGCTCCTTATGCGGCTTGTGTTGCATAGATTGGATGTGACACTGGTCAGAGCTGATAATGTTTGAAGGAGTTTTGAAGGAGCAAAGCTAAACCTGCCTGGGCTGGGAGACTTTTGTTGCTTGAAGTGAGACTTCTCTTTGGCCAAAGCAGTAATAAATAATAGCAACAACAGCAATGATAATTACAGTAATAATGATAAAGCTGCCTTTTGTTTCTCAGCTGAGGATAAATAAGAACCATCTGCAAGAATGTTTCTGAAACAGTTAAATGCTTTTATCTTTACTCCCTAATATTTTCTGGCTTCTCAACTGCTTACACCCATAGTATTTTAGTGCAGTAATCAACAATTGTGTGCAATTGCAGAAAAGGTAATAAAAAAGCACAGTCCTTTGTGATCCTATGAAAGGACTATGTTTTCAGTTTAGAAGGAAATTGAAGATGTATTTTTATAGTTGAGAGCAGCAGAGACAAAGAGTAACTGACTTGTATGTAAGGGGACAAATTAAAAAGAAGGATAATCAAACTTCTTGATTTCTGCTAGTGTAATTTAAATTTGTTCTGAAAGTTTATATTTATTTAGTACATGGTGTTTTGAAACGCAAAGACATCCCCATGCAAATAATTACAGCAAATCTGAATGTTCCCAAAGCATGACTAAATCAGATGCAAGTAGCCAAATTCCCTCATCCTCTTTGTCCTAAAAGCACTTCACTGTCTGTCTGTCTGTGTTACCTAGAGTGTGAGGTCATGAAGGGAGGTTTATCAGATATAGCAGGACCATCTGTCACAAAAATCTGCTGTAATGTTAGGATGAGTGACAAGCCAAAGTGGCCATCTGCTTTTAACACCATTATGTGTATATGTTTGGGGTGTGGTGTCAAAGTTTTCCTCGTTTAGTGAGATGATTGGTTCTCCAAATATTCCCCTGAACTAGATAATGGAAATGGTAAATGGTCCTCTTTTCATTGGAGGTGAATGATGCGTGTACCAATGCATTTTAGGAGGTCAAGAGGGACTATTGTACTTATAAAGTGATTTGTACAGCACAGTCTATAGAAGCTCATCCAGTAACTCCTCAGCAGGCCCTGTGTTGTGTAGAGAATACATCCCATTCAGGGGTCAGTGACAGGTAGTATAAAAATATTTGAAGCAATCAGTCATCGTATTGATCTTTTCTCCTAGAAATCTTCCATCAAGGAAAAAAAAGGTATTTCTGACTATTCAAAGATATATTATTCTCCTTCTTAGAGGGGACCAAAAAAAAAAAAAAAAAAAAATAAGCATAGTAGTATGTTTTCTCCCCATCCCTTCACTGGACTGATCACTGCTTCTTAGTGCTTTAGCTATGGGTGTGGAAGAAATTTGTATCAATGGAAAGAAATTGAGATACTTCACTTGCTTTATCCAGAAACATAATATCTGCTGTTAGTGCTCAGGAGAGGCTGCAGCAGCAGTGAACTTGAAATGAAGTGAGCAGTTAAGTGGCATGGCTGATTGTTCAGCCATATTCCTTCCTCTTTGTGTAAATCATTGTGGAAGCAGCAGAGGATTTCTTGCTGCACATCAGGATTGCATGAGAACATAGCATTTCTCCCCCCTGCCTCTTGCCATGTTGCTAGTTTTCCACTACTTCATTATGAAATGAAAGCATAAAATTTTGTTGTAAGATGTATTTTTGTTCTCTTTTAGGCAGTTGCTCATGGTCGCACTAAGGATGTGAGGCCATACACTCAAACAGGAGATCTTTAGCTCTGATGCAAGGGACATATCAATAGCTGTATCCTGCTTCCTGCATAGGACACAAAAATGCAAGGAGATCACTTTTGCTTTTTTTCCCTAGCTTATATTATGAGCAGCAGCCTGCTTTTTCCTAGATTTTCTTTGCGAGGAAAAGCAAAGGAAAAACAACATTCATTTTGACTTGCACTTCCTCTTTCATACATCATATCTTTTCTCCATCATAAGCTTCTCTCTGGTCAATTGTGTACTTCTCAAGGAAAGTTTTTGCCATAGAACATGGGGGAAAAGCTGTCTGGGGGAAAAGCTTGTCCGAAGAAATGTACTGTCTGCTAAATTTTTGATACCTAAAACCCAAACAGAGAGGCAGGAAATGGTAGTACGATCTGTCAGGCAGATCCATCTTCCCAACATCAAATTTGCCAAGCTCCTTGGCCCACTTCTTAACTGAGATGATTCTCCCCAGAAGAGTTGTGTTTCCAAACCATGAATCAGGTACTATGGTGGTGACTAACCAGTCCTTCAGCATTCAATGAAAATGATTTGTGTCTTTTGCCTCTTGTTTTATCGGATGATGGAGCTCTGTGACTTGTCCTTTGGCAGTTCAAAGCAGCACAGATTTAAATTGCCTTGATTATGGGCTGCACTGTATGGGAACTGTTGTGCTCCCTCCAGCTGACCTTGCTTCTAGTGGGACTTCTCAGAGCATTGAGACCTCAAACTTCCTTATTTCCCCATCACTTGTGAACTTCTTCCATCACAGCAGCACTGGGGAGACTGGGCTATGTTGTTGTAAAGGAGGAAGAGATGGATTGTGATACACAAAGAGTTGTTTTCGTATTGAAGATCACTGAGTCCTTCACTTCATCTCCCTTCTGGAAGGCACCTGCCAAGCTCTGCCATGGAAAATTGAAACATCAATGCCAATCACTGGAGCTTTCTGTCTCATTTTGGAGTTACCATTTGGAGTCATGTTTTTGCTAGACAACAGCAGCCCTTGGCAGGCATCAGCAGAGCAAGTCGAGCCATTTCAAAGCTCGTTCTTCGGATAAGGGGATGGGAGACATCACAGTCAGTTAAATGGAGCTATTTGCCAATAGTCCAAGAGGTCTTGTCCACATGCACGTTACCACTACATGCATAGGGTTCACAATACTGCAAAATTTTACTCAGGAAGTGCAGTCAAGGTCTGAACCCACCTCTTCTACCCTGTGCTAAATGTACAGCATCCCTGTACAGTGTGATGGAAACTACAGGTGTGTGGGACATATGCCTGGGCATGTGCATATCTCACTATCAAGGTGACTAAGGATGATGTATCCCAAAGGAAAAAGCAGCTGCTGCTGAGTAGCCCTCCTTCTCTCTCCCAGGTCTTGGTCCCCCCACTGCCAGTGACATCCTGTCTGTGTTTGACACAGAGGTCCCAGACTGAAGCAGCAGAAACTCTAGACATAGAAAGAAAGAGAAATTTATAATATGGTGGTTGGTATGCACAGATCTGATGTTCCTTGTGACAAGCTGGAAGGATCTCAAAACCAGCACAGTGAAATCAAACTGGCAGTAATTTCAACTAGTGACTGTTATAGACCTTCCTGTTTTGTATAAATCTTTTTAATGCAGCCATTCCACAGAAAGCAATCCACTCTAGAAATGTGTGACATTATTCAGGTAGCTGCTTTTGCTGTTTCAGCATGAAGATTAGGCAAGTTTTATGGGACCCCTGGTGGCCTAGTGGTTAGCATGCAGGACTCTCACTGCTGCGACCCCGGTTCAATTCCTCAGTCCCCCGGGCAGATGGGACCCGTTAGCCCTGTGAGGCCATCCATCTATGAGAAGGTCACTCTAAACAAACCTACGTCCTGAGGACCTCACTGCCATTGTCCAAGATTGCTTGGCCCCAGCAGATGAACCTTAGGATTAAAGGGTGGGCTCAGTTCAGCGCAGGCTGTGTCTCACCTAAAAAATCCATTGCGCAGGCTGGAAAGGTAAAAGACCTTTCCCAAAATCTTTGTTCGCGAAGACTGGCCATTCTTATTATTATGTAAGTATCATCTTCATTTCAATTTCCATATTGCATCTATGTTGCTTCCACTTGGCTTAGCACAGAAACAGACACAAAACTTGGTCGTACAAATGTTTTTACGTGCAATAAAATGTTAGAAAACAGTCAGCCATAATATAAAAATGGTATAAAAACATTATGTGACCATATGAGTCAGGATTGTGTTTCTTGTAAGTTACTTACATGTTTTAAACCAACTAGGATTTGGTATCTACTGCAAACAAACAGAAAGCACTTAATTAACAATATAAAACTCATAAGCAAAATAGCATGATTAAGAGAAAAAATAAAGTCGGAATCTTTATCACAATATTGGGCAGAAATTAACTTCAGTTCTTCCCCAGTTTGCTGCTGGCTATAGAGCTCATGTTAGTAAAGAAAAATAAATAAAAAAAAAATCTAAACCCTACATTTATGCATGAAGCAGTTAAGGTAAGCTTACATTATAATTTCAACCTCCCAGAAGCCTTACACTGAAATATGAAATTACTTCTTGTACAAGACTTTGAGTTGTGTTGTTTTTATCTCTTTTAATTCTTCTTACTTATTTTTCTTCTCCACTGCTCTGTGAAGCAGTCATTAGCATTAAATTACTGTAATGAACAGACATCAGATTTGCTGCATGTAGATTTTAAGAGGATCATGCTTAAAATCAGAAGGAAGATAAATGGTTACTCAGCACAGTCAGGAAGGAAAACTCACAAATCAAAGTTTAGAGGAACTGCCGCTGTCCATAGAGGTTAGGGAGCAAATAAGCAGATAGGGCTGGGAGCAGATAATTTAAGAATGTGTGTTCTCTTTCCCTTCTTGACCAAAAAAGGGCAGATTTAAAGGGCAAAATGATGGAGATGCTTTTCTACCTTGTTGTCTTCAGCTGTGAAAATAATCTCTCCGAGACCCAAGTCACACAGGGAGAATTTGGAGCAGCCGTATAGATTTCCAGTAGAAGTATGTCTGAGTTAAAGAAAGCATTAAAGAAATTAATAATAAACTCCCCAATACATATAGTTTTAAATCCATAAACTCTTCAAGATGCACTTTTTTTGATCTATTCATTACCACTGGGCAAAAATCCAGAGACCAAACCAGTCTGTTCTCTCTCCTTTAAGAAGAAATTAAGTAGCGGTTTTAAGTACCTTACAGCAAAAATTTGCTACAATGCTTGACTTTTCCCAAGCACAAATCTTTCTGATAGTACTGACAACAAGAATGCAAACTAGAGCAACCCACTGCCCCCTTCTCTCCAAAAAAAACCAAACTGAAAATTACTTGTCAGTGAACAGACTGTGCCTTCAAACCATCACATCTGTAACTGCTCATTCCTAAATTTATAGTGATCAAGGACAAAAAAACTTGAGGGAAGTTCACAGAAGAAAGCGACTGAACAATCAGAGATGCTACTCTTTAGGGATGAGCAAGATGAGGGAAGATGCTGGGGGTTTTCAAAGGTACAGCTATTTTTGTTTTAGATAATGGTTTTGGTGACATTTCTTTGGACATCATGATTCTGTAAAGCAGTTCTGAACTGTCTGATTATTATCTATCTCTGTCCTTCCTGCTGATAGCATTTCCTGACACCGATAGGAGCCAGTCAGAGTTTGCCTTTTCTAGGAAAATAGAAGTGCTAAGATGAAAAGTTTTATTGCGTCTGTCTTTTTGGAGTTCTATCAAGCATTTATTATCTATCACGATTTTTCTTTCCATATATTTCAGCTTGTAGATTGGGACATTTGCAATGTGTTGAAATACATGTTGCCAATAACAAATTTGCTTAGCTTTTGAATTAAAATGCAAAACTTGTTTTTTGTTGATTTTCTTGAATGCATACATTTCTCTTCCAACTGGGAATATAGTCATCCAAAATAGAAAGGGAGCAATATGGATAAAAAGAAATACTGCTTCTCCCACAGTTCCACAAAATCTTTTATTCTTGACACATGTTGAAATCTTTTACTTGTTATGAGCATCTCCTGAAATGTAAGTGATACAAGTGGATATAAGTGATAAAAGTGGATAGTAGTAAAACAGAATAGCAGTAAGTCAGACTAATGTTAAAAAAATCTATTGTGTAATTGGACCTGCAAGAAATTTTGTAGATTTTAACAGCATAATATAGCAAGCTTTGCTATTTGCTATTAGAGAATTACTAATGTGTTTTTTAGAGGTTGAAGAAGTCTAATCCAGAAACTGGACTCTACATCTACTTGGTGGAGCTTTGTGTATTGTAGAATCATAGAATAGTTTGGGTTGGAAGGGACCTTAAAGACCATCTCATTCCACACCCTGCCATGGGGAGGGACACCTTTCACTATCCCAGGTTGCTCCAAGCCCTGTCCAACCTGGCCTCGGACACTTCCAGAGATGAGGCAGCCACAGCTTCTCTGGGCAACCTGTGCCAGGACCTTACAACCCTCACAACCAAGAATATCCTGATATCCAGTCTAAACCTACTCTCTGTCAGTGTGAAGCCATTTTCCCTTGTCCTGTCACTTCAGGCCCTTGTAAATAGTCTCTCTCCATCTTTCTTGTAGCCCCTTCAGGTCCTGGAAGGCCACAATTAGGTCACCCCAAAGCTTCTCTTCTCCAGGCTGAACAATCCCAGCTCTCTCAGCCTTTTCTCACAGCAGAGCTGCTCCATCCCTCTGATCATCTTGGTGCCTCCTCTGGACTCGCTCCAGCAGCTCCATGTCCTTGCTGTGCTGGCCTCCAGAGCTGGATATCAGGTTCAGTTCCAGGTTCTCCGTGGCCTTTCTCACCCCAACCTCATAGAGAACTTCATCTCTCTGCTCTTCCAGGTCACCTATTGTAGCTTCAACTGTCTGTCCATGTGCTTCTTGCCCTTCAGTTTGACCAGCAGTTCCCTACTTAGCCATGCTGGTGTCTTGTCTTCCTTGCCCAATTTCTTTCTCCTGTTTTTCAGGAGAAATGGCAAATGACCCAAGGTCTAGGTTGCAAATTGAGTTACGGTATGAAAGCAACAGCCTGCAGTACTCTCCTTACACTTAGGAACTGTCATGGTTTTACAGCCCAAAATCCAATTCTTGATTCCTAGCCCCCTCCCACATCTCAACCCAGTGTGAGATGGGATTTTCAGACAAAAACACAAGACTCAATATGGGGGAAGGGAATTATATTACAAGACTGTACACATAAATAAATAGTATAATACATTACATACAATCTTAACTCTAGTTCTACCATGACATACAATATGTACAATGGGCCAAGTCTCTTCTCCCTCCAAATAAAAGTCCAGGAGGGAAGAAGAAGAAAAGACCCCTTCCAGTCTCTCAGCAGCAGGTCTCTCTAGGCAGCAGGCTCTCTGTGTCTTTCATGAAGCAGCAGTCGTTGGACTTTTGCCAGTACACACGAGGGAGTCTCCAAGCCTCTCTCGGCCCCCCGACACAAACGAAGGGTCTTTCCATGGGCTGCGTTACCCCAGACAAAGGTTGCTCCACCACGGTCATATCGACGAAGTGCAGAAGCCTTCATGATGGTCTGGTATCTTCAGGGGGAGTCAAGCCCCTTTACAGAGCTTCTGTACTCTGCCTCAAGATGGCTGCTAGCTTCTCTGAAGCTGCAGTGGGGGGGGCCCAAGGTCGCCCTCCACACACATTCCTTTGGCCGTCCTGGCTTAGCTCTCAGGACAGTCTGAGCTTCTTAGCTCCTCTCTACAATGCATACTGCATATTAGGACTCCTCTCAGGTGGGAGTCCACCACCCCCTCCTCTTTCTTGGAGGGGTCTCTAGGGAGTTTGGGAAGTTTTGGTTGTCCAGTTCTTACCCAAACTCTCTCACTGTCTCTCTCCATCAGAGATCTCTGTGTCTTTTTCTGTTTAGCTGCAATGCCTGCTCTGCTGCTTGCTTCTTATCTGCTTGGTCTTCTGCCACTGTTCCGGTACGCTGCTGTCTCTGCTGCTGCTCCGTCTGCCCACTCACGGTGGAGAAAACTCCTTCAGCTTCTCAAGTCACAGACCTCAGTCCAGTCTAACACTGTTTCCGAATTTCCATGACCCCAGCTGGGGGCTGGGGGGCCAAGGCCCCACAGAGGGGCTGTCGCCCCTTCCTCCTCGTGGCTTTCATAACATGGCTACTCTTCCTCTAACAACAAGTACAACTTATTTTCCGGTCTAGAGATATGTTTATATTTTGCAGGAGCACTGATTGGGTCAAACCCCAAGGGTCACCACCCCCTGGGGGTTACCACTTTCTTAGTTTCAGGGGGAAAACCTGGTTCAAACCACTACAGGAACCAACCCTAGGTGCTCTGTGGTTTATTCTTTTCAGAAAAAAAAACAAAAAAAAAATTAAAAGTGTATCATACACCATCCTTACAATGAAAAACCTATTTTTTTCCACTTTCAAAACCCATGCAAACATAGCAAAATTCATTTGCTATTTCAAAAAGAAGCCTTGGCTCATTCAGACACCCACAATTAAAATATCGTCTGGAATTTGAGTTATAATAGAGTTTAAACTTAAATAACAGCAAACTCATAGAAAAGTGGTCATAATATTAGTACAATAAAGTTCAAATAGTTTAGTTTTTAGGTGTCAAATACACAGGCCTCTGTCTCTGGGATCAAAGAAACATGTCTGCGAGCTGCCACCATGGCCTTTCTAAAAGCATCTCCTAAAGACAATAACTTTGTGCTGGTAACTGAATGTTTGATCTAAGCAGGAAACCCAAAAATTGAAACATAAATATTTTCTCAACTGAAAAGGAACTGAAAAATGTTTGTTTTCCTTGGGAAAACACTAGCCCAGGAAGGATTCAAGTCACCCAAAATGTTTCGTTGCTCTGAAAACAAGCATACATACCATTCTTGTCTGGGAGGCTTTATTTTGATTTGCGTGTACTCAAGCCAGGCCTCAAAACATTTCACTAAAACTGTTAAAACAAATTTTTCAAGTAAAAAAAAATATTGGAACAAAACTGTTCAGGTGGGGTTTTTGTTTTTTTTTTTTTTGGGGGGGGGAGAGGCAATACATAGTCATCCTGGTCTTTAAAAATGTTCTTCATTCAAGAGGAAAATTCTAAAAAACAGGCAATATCAGAGGAAAATTCTAAAAAACAGGCAATATCAGTATTTCTGTGCTGAAAGCCCAGGGCAAAATGCTCCCACTGGTCACCGCTGGCATGAAAACAGAAAAAACAATAATTGCCAACAGTTCTGATTGTGTACAGGCTGCTTTCACCAAGATGGACTGCAGAGCTATCATCATGAAAAGGACTAAATGAACTGATATGTTTGAAGTGCATAAGCTAAATTTAGTTCAAAGAAAAATACATTTAGGATAGATAACTCCTTCCTGTCCTCTCCCCCCAGCTTCATGCATGATAACTATTGAAATAACCTGCTGCTGGTGTGACTCCAGCAATGATTCTTTAAAATCAGTTTACCAAGAAAAATATAGTGAACTAGAAGAGCTCTCCAGCAGAAACAGGGCGTAGCCTTAGGGTCTAATTGGGAAAAACACTATATACATACTTTACTTAGCATTTGTGAGTCACCTAATTGAAGCTAGACCTGTAGATATGAGCACTCTAAGGATCTACCCTTTGGCAATGGTGAAGTAGCTCAAAATTCTGTAGGTGTTTTACAGCAGTTTCCTACTGGCAGCTGATTTTGGTTAGGATGGATGAATTCTGAATGTGTGCATCTCCTGTGTGTTCTGATCTTCAGTTGCTGCTTGTTCTAATGATTTCCTTCTCCAATTCTTCGCTTCGCTGGCACCTTGTGCTGATGCCTCAGCCTGTCTCCCTTTTCAGAGGAGCAGTTCTCCTGTCTCTAGTTATGTTTGCTTAGGCAGGATGGAGTAAACCCGTTAAAAGGAAACTGAGCTGATTCACTCATCTCAGGAGTTTCAGATTATTTGGTATTGTCAAATAAACATCTCTTTACATTCTCACTCGAAAGGGGATTTTTGACAGTTCCATAGATCTGGTTTCATGTGCAGTTCTAAATACCAGGTAATATTTTGGAAGCCATTAGTGGGCTTGTAGATCAAAAGTCTCTCAGAGACTGTTGCAAATCCACATGAAGTTTCTGAGCGCTAGAATTTCCATTCAAGTTGAAGGAAGTGTGGAGACTCCAAATTCAACTCTGTGAAGTAAATGCAATAAATCCTTGCATGTGCTTACATGTGGCAGTGTGTGAGGTGGAGGAGACTCAGGTTTGTTAACAGTGTTTTCTCAAGTCAAATGCAGTAAATCAAAAATCCCTTTCAAAATGTAAGCAAGTTCCTTCATATAACTGTGCCAGCTTTATGGGTTTTAACCTACACTCCTCCTCATGAGAGGCTATTCCAGAGCTGCATCCTCTGAAGGATGGGAATATTTTTCTGATCCTTACCCTTTTGTGGCCAACTATTATCTCAACATTGTACATTAGCTTAAGTAGCACTTTTACTTCACCGATGTCCCCCTTCAGTTCTCCCTTCTTCTGGCCTCTGTTCACTTTTTGATAGCACTTGATAAAATGGAGCTTTACTAGGCAGGTCAACATTTTACTTCAAATATGACCCTTTTTATGACCTCATTTTTGGTTTTTTTTCCCCCAAATGGATATTATTACTGTGAGAGTCTTGATGTATTGCAGAAATAATTAAGTCCATTGACACATTTTAATAGGAGAGATTTTAGTGTCATAGTGCAGATCTAACAGCTTTATCTGGCCTTACATCTTGTTCTTTGCCATCAAGGTAATCCCTACCCTACTATCACACTAATTAATCAGCTCAGTGCTTTGTTGGTTTCGTTCTGTGAGTATCAGCTTCACAAAAGGATTTGCTTATTTGGCTTTTTAGCTATAAAATAACTTGAGAGTGCACATTTCCAAAACAAAAGACTGAAACCTAGAGTCTAAACAGGGGCAGACTTAGAAACAGGTGTGCACTACTTCAGGAGAAAAATATGTGCTGTGACTGAAATCCATATAGCCTTTGAAATAACTTAATCTTTGCATTTGACTTCCACTTCAGAACTAGCTAATGAAATTCCTCCAGCTTTAAGGTTAGACTGTAGAATTGTGATGGGTTTATTTATTATTTAATACTACTCTTGCCTGTCGTGGCCTCATCTAATATTTGACTCTTTGTTCATATGTCACATGACATAAAGATTGCAGGAAGCCATCAGCCTGTGAAAGCAGCCTCATGCCATTTCTATCTGCTCAAACTTTCAGTCACATAAAGTGGCACACCAAAAAGTGCTGTCTGAATTCAAATGTATTGTACTGCACCTCGTGAAAGTTATAGAGTGGAGAGGACAACACATGCTTTAGTGTGTGTACTCCCTCACCTGCATTGTTGCTCAGATCTGTGACCTATTTCTTGCACTGTCTGAGCTTCATGGATGCCAAAAGTACCCCAACAGACTGCAATTTGAGAATGCCGGCTCCACTGAATGGACTCATATGTTGCAGTGTGTTCTTCATCACTCAGTTACAGGGAGACAGTCAGCAATGGCACCGAGATAAGGAGGGAGTGGCATTTCAATATGCCCTGGGAAAGTGGTGAACACCTGCAGTTCCTACTGAGATCGAGGAGAAATGTGAGTGCTCAGCATTTCTATTCCTGGCCACCTTTTAAACAAGTACTTTTCACAACACCTTGTTGCAGTCACCTTTAAATTTAAGCAGAATCTTAACTTTCAGGTGCTTTCAGTCCCCCTTATTTCCTTGGTGGTTTCACATTACAGGTACTCGTGGAAATTGAACAAGGGGGAGGTTGCAATCAGTTCTGTTTAGAAGCAACCAAATATAACCTAGATATGTTATCCATGCACCCTTGGGGGTGCTTTTAAGTAAATTGATTGAAAGTTCCAAAGAAAGTGGTGCGAGCCTTTTACACATGACTTCATAGCATTCTCTAGAAACTGCAGTAAAAAGAAAACTGTTCAAATGTAGAGGTATGTCTCCTTATTTTGTACAAGTTCTGCTTGCTGCCTCTTGCTGTTCTCCCCCTCATACTGGTGGGATGGAGGAACGAGCAAGTGGCTGTGTGGGTGCTAGTTGCACATTGAGGTGAACTTACCACATCTGGTTAAGGAAAGGAAAAAAACGGTATTGAGCCTCTCTCTAGAATTAGTATCTTCCATTACAAGTTCTTGCTTATAGTAGTACAGAACAGTTATGAAGCACCTCCCAATTCCTTAGGATTTTAAAAGTATTCAAGCAAATTAAAAGCCTGCATCCTGCAAAAAGATGTTTCTGATCCATATTTTTGTGCTCTTCTGAATTCCTGAATTGCACATGAGAGTGGATCTTTGACTGCTGAGTTAGCCTGTTGCAGTTAAACCCCCCAAAAATCCTGTGAAGTAGATTATTTATTATTTTGTCCTAAGAGGTGGTGATGCTGAAACAAACTTGTCTACTGATTTATGTCTTTTTGCTGGTGCCAGGTTAGTTCCTGGTCAATTTCCTGACTCTTATTTACCCCATATGAAGATGGAGAGATAAATGCAGTATTTGTTTTCATGCTGTGGGGAAATTGGGCAAAGATGAAGCACAAGCTGAAAACAGTAGAGAGGTGGGATATCTGGATGAGAAATATTCATTAGCTTGCACATTGCTCTTAGCCTTGTCAAAACTCTCAAGTCCTACTGCTCCTCCAAGTCATTGCTGTAGCATTGTAATAGGAAAGAATTAAAAAAAACAACCCTAAGGTGGCTGGAAATTAAGGGCATTAACTGGTGAAAGGATGAAGTTGCTTCCCCAGCCTTAGTTTCTGGAGCTAAAGAGATGGGACTTCTACTGCCATGTGTAACACAGTGGGAGGAATGATAGTACCAAACAGTTTAAGGATGCATGAGCCTTATCTGGTTCTGCTAGCACAGAGAAAACCCATAAAAGGATGCTGCAGAGCAGGTTTGACCAAATTCTACATCTTATTACATTGGCAAAAATTGCAGTGCTGGGTAGTCTTCCTGTTTAAATATTGACTTGTGTGATGAGGTTTTTTTTATTTAAAGGCCTCAATTGTACTATTGTAGGTTTAAGTTCTTTCACCTTTGCTATCTCAAATCCTCTTTATAGAAATATGGGCGTGTGGGCTTGATAGCTGTTCAGTCTTAACCTTTGCTTCAGCAGTTGGCTTTCAGGCACTCCGTTCTTGCAAGATTAATATTCTCTTAGTAAAAATAACATTCAACTCTGCTTGCATGTGGATACCTGAAAGCAAGTTGAAAATGGCTTTGTGAATATTACAAAAAAAATCTAACCCCCCAAAACCATGTAAACTCCCAAAAAACCCCAAAACCAAACCAAACCCTAAAATACCATACAACTTATGAAACATTTTCTGCTCACTCAAGTTGTAAGGAAAGCACATGAATCATCAGTCATTAAGAAGGGGGGTTCTCAAGCAGCTCAGGAGCCAAATGCCAGAGGCTGCACTGTGCAAAACACTTCCCTTTCTCAAGGCAGGGAATCTGAATAAATGATGCAGTAGGTACACATGGATAGAGGTGGACACCAGCAGGAAGAGAGGGGGAGAAACCCAGGCAGGTCTCCACGGACAGCCAAAGCCATGTCCCATGCGTGATCCACATTCCCTCCTCGAAGGGGCAGGTCTGCGTCCTCCAAGTAAGCAGCTCACCCTGGGTAAAACGTCCTTCCTCCTGCGCTAACACTTGCTTTCTCTGCATTTTGCCTGCAGTGGCTGAGGAACCCAGGCCCCCAGCATGAGAGGAGGACTCTCTTTGGAGACATGGTGTGCTTCTTGTTTATCACCCCACTGGCGACCGTCTCTGGCTGGTTATGTCTGCAAGGAGCAGTGGACCATCTGCACTTTCGTAGTAGGCTAGAAGCTGTTGGCCTCATTGCACTCACTGTGGCACTCTTCACTATTTACCTCTTTTGGACCCTAGTAAGTATTGGGGTTTTTATTTGACTCACAGGAATGAGAGAAAGAACAATCGAGAAATTTAATTAGGGAGTGCTGTAGAGGGTGTGGGCCATTGCCCAAAGCATTGCTTTTATTTACCCTCTGTACTGGTAAATGTGAATTGCATCTGCAAGAAACCTCCTTGGTTCCACACCATTCGAGTTCTCTGGAAAACCAGAAAGGCAATTTGTTTTGGGGTCAGAATTCTGAAATCTAAACACCAAAGCGGATAGAAAGAGGGAGAAGGGAAGTAACATGAAGGAGTTCAAGACAGATGCTACAGGAGGGAGTTTCATTGAAAATAATGTCGAAAATATGAAGGTACAGCGCACAGAAAAGATTTAGGTGAACAACTTGACTGTCATGGGGGATTCAGATTTTATTCTAATGCAACATCTGGCCAACTTTACAATTCAAAAGCATTGGATATGGGTGCATCCCATGCTTTCCTCATTCCTCATTTCCCGTGCTCGTGGTGCTGGGGGAAGTCCACACAGAACACACCTTACACCAAAGTCTGTAAAAACACAGCTGCCTTTGCAGTGCAGATTAAACTGCATCCAGCACCCCAGTGTGAGTCACTTGCATGCCAATCCATCCTAGGAGCCACTTGATCTCTGCCAAGTTGTTAAACTGAGATCAGTTCCCGGCCCCAGTGCACTGACAGACAGTTGGCCCAGCAGAAATGAAGGGAACAGAGGGGACAGCTGCCAAAATCAGTGTTTATCAAGTTCACTGAAAACCCCAGGTTAATGTTGAGTTTGAAATTTCACACCTCTAGCTCTGGTATGGGAAGGAGAAGAGCAGGATGGATGCAGATTGGGTGCATCCACAGAAATGCTGGTGATGGTGCCAGGCTGTAACAGGAAAAGCTCATCCAAGCTTGTGCTGCCCTGAGTGGGGCCAGCCCATCCTGCCTGTGTTGCTAGCATGGCCACTAATCCTACAGGGCCAGCACACAGCCCTCCCCCTCAGTGGGTTTAGGCACACTACAAGGCTGACCCCTTCCAGCAGTTTTTGATCAGCGCAAGGTTCTGAGGAGGTGACACACTGAGAACTGCAAGAAACCCCCCATGTTAAGCCCTGAGTAAGCTTGGAAAAGTGAAGATGATGGAACAGAAAAACCCCATGCTACCTCACAACTAGCTCCAAAAAAGCTGTCAGAGGTATTCTCTCATTAACACATTTGTTACAGTGAAACCCTTTCTCGCTCATAGAGGACTGCAGGCTGATATTGGCAGCAATCAACAGCAGGAAAAGCTGAGTTTTGCCTCTGCCTCGTGGTGTTTCTCGTTTAGTTGTTTCTGCTTTTCTGTGAAGCTGCAGCACTGCCCTGTGACAGACCATTTACTGCAGCAGTGAGGCCACACTTGTTTTTCCTGCAGTGCTGTGTGTAGATATGTCTGTCAGGTATGCAAGCAAAGGTTGTTCTAATTTCCTTTGTGTATGGCTGTCTTAGAAACCCAAATGCTGCTCCATTTACATAATACAATAAATTTACCATCACCAAACTTGTTAGAAGTTATAAAAGGCAATTTTTAGTTGGATTTAATTAACCATGACATGTGAACTTATCTGACTTTGCTTATTAAGACTACTGCAGCACCTCTACATTAATCCCAATTCCTGTCTATTGCATTTGCAGTGGAAATGGCAAAAATCCGTTCTGTTCACTTTATTACTTGTATCCCTTCAAAAGCATAGAGAGAGAAATGTGGCACTTGGAGAACGTGGTGATAGTGAGCCTGATGTAAATTCATACCTTAGTTGATTTAATCAAAATACAGTATCTTTGATGTCCATTGAGCTGTGGACAGTTGTAATTCCACTCTAAACTATTATTCAGAGCAGTAGGAGCTGAATGGGCTAAGGAAGCAGTGTGTGCAGCAGAGAAAGGCAAGGCAGGAAACCCTTCAGGGCACTGAAGCACTCAATGATTGGAGCTAGAAGGCTAATCCCATCAAAATTCTTCACCAGAACCTATCTTGTAATTTTTTTCAAATGGGACAGTCCTGTATTGCTTACTTAGTTATGGCAGGGAATATGTTGGGTGATGTGGGATGAATTACACATATGATATAATGCCCCTTTAGGTCATGGGAAAATTAAGAAAACTAAAACTTCATTTCACTTCCAGTAAATCAGTTTTCTTCTCTGAAGGCAAAAGCTGGCCTATAGATTATTTACACACCTACAGTTACCCCAGTGAGCAGTGAACAGGAGAGATGCTATTTTTAGCACCCAAGAAACTGTTTTATCCCTTCCTCTAAAACAGACAGGTTACCCATAGAAAACCACTGCTGTTTTTCCTCTATATTTAATCACTGCAACTGATGTACACACACCAAAAAAAGCACCTGATTCTCCTGAGAAGAAAGCTCCAGACACAAAAGGAGATTGCTATTTAAACTAAGAATTCAGGGCCACACTCTGCTTTCTCTTGCATGCAGGTTGTCTTGATTCCTCCAAAATCAAGTAGCAGCTTGGTGTAGAGCAGGATGTGACCCTTTAGCTTCCAGTACAACATAACTGCTGGTTTAAAACAAAGGCTAGACCAAGTTAGAAAGGTAGACATGTGAGAAAAATCTCTTTTATCAATTTATAAAACGGCAAAAAAACAC